>NC_086366.1:3298426-3508426 GCF_036324505.1 Eleginops maclovinus
AGGGGCACTTCACTGCTGCTCGTCTCTACCAGGGTCAGCAGAGTTGTGTTGAGATAATACAAGCATATAACACTAATTCATATTCATGTATTTGTCTGTCTTTCATAAATATATATATTCTTTTGTCATTATTATAGCGTTTAAAGACGTGCTTTTTGGGGTTTCTCTTTCCTGTAGTGTGTTATATAGGTTTGTGTGCATGCAAATGGTCTACAAAGGCTAAAATCCTATAGTTCCCCCCCGCCTGAAACGCCTCCGTTAGAGTCCTTTGTTTACTTTCGTAACATATTAACATCACTATGTAACACTTGCGCTTCTATTGGCCTGCACTCCAACGCATTGTACGTGATAGGCTAAGGGGCGGGACATCTCTCAGACTAATCACAACAGAGCTGGCCAGTTAACCAATCAGAGCAGACTGGGCTCTGGTTTCAGACAGAGGGTGAAAAGAGGAGCAGCAGCACAGGCAGTATGAGAAAAATAAAGAGCTTTTTGAACAGTACAGCATGGAGACATGTCCCAGTAGAGGCGCAAATATGAACCTGGGAGGAGTATAATATGTCCTCTTTAAAAACCCACATCAACTGGGAATCCAAATAAACAGCGCTGATTCAATAGCCTGATCCAATCAATGTGTCTGCAATTAGTGTCGCACTAATTAGAAAGCATTGTTCTGAGCACTGGCTGAGGCAGTCCATTCATCAATATGAAATTAAGAAGCAGCCACTTAGCATGGGATTACCATCATGAGTTCATTTGTATTGGAAACAATTCATTTGACGTTCATCGCAGTCGTGCCTCGAGGCTGCACGCAGAAGTCCCTGGCAAGTGTGTGAGAGGAGTCCATAAGGCTTTTCATTTTTCAGGTTGGTTGAGAGAGAGAGAGAGAGAGAGAGAGAGAGAGAGAGAGACAGAGAGAGGGCGGAATATAAAGAGGGAGAACGACAGAAAGAGAGCACAAACTGTGAAATTAGCACCGATTTCTTCCTGGGGAAAAGTCACTTATCGCAAATCAAACGGAGTAAATGAAAGGAGCAGTGCAAATCAAATGGCCTCGTCTTAAGCACCTTGGCAATATCCAGCAGCTAATAAAACACCCCCGTCTCAGACCCCAATTTCACTTCCTCTCTTGTGCGGCTGTGACACAGGCGGAGGCACTTCAAACTACAATGAGAGATGGCATCATGGCAAATGTATCACCAAGAATGGATCATTAAGACAGATGAGAGAGCTCCCTGGCTATCTCTGTCCCTGTCGCCATCTGTGACACCTCTTTATCTCACTTTCTCACACACACACACACACACACACACACACACACACACAGTACACTTATGAACACGTATGCACACACATACAAATTCCCGCTCTCCTCCTCTCCGGGGATGTAAATTAATTGGGTGTAGCAGTGGATTCCACAGTCATTTCCATCCTAAATGGCACCTTGAGGGCGAGGGCTGGAGATTCAAAGCAGCTGCAGAAGTTGAAGTAAAGCCAGGGGGCATTCATTTCAGCTTTTTGGGGGGGGGGGGGGGGGTTCCGAAAAATATCAAAACACATCCTTTCCTGCACTTTTTTGCATCAATTTACGATGAAAATGTCTTTATTTATGGACACAAAATTGCTGGGTGACAAGTAAACATAAACAGATGTGGTGTTAAACAATGCAGAAAGACTCTCAGGCGCTCTGTATTGCCTTCAGATGTGTATGTTATCCCTGATGACTTTACACACACACTGTCAGCACAATAACTCCTCCAGTAACCCCCAAAAACCCCTGAGTTTTTGAGAATACCGTTGTGATTGAATGAGAATATAGTAACGGTAATGGACTGTACTTATATAGCGCTTTATCAGGTCTTTTCGACCCCTCAAAGCGCTTTACATACTACGAGTCATTCACCCACTCACACCCATTCATACAGAGCTGTACACCTTGCTCTAGGGAAGCTAACTTTCACACACACTCACACACCGTTGGCCATTGGGAGCAAATTGGGGTTAAGTATCTTGCCCAAGGATACACATTCATCAACGTCACTGCTTTTGATTCCAGATTTTTGTTTCCAAACATACTTTACTTTATGGATTTTCAATTTTTCTGGCTAAATTTTGGTGTCTCGTGTTGCAGCTTGCATATTAAACCCGACTTTAAGCGTCTGTTACCGGTTCTAGCAGCCTGTCAAAATAAAAGTCCCCATGCATTTTGGTTTAATTCACTTTTATTGGGGGTAGCTAAACGAACCTGTTCTGAATTTTAAGAGGTGCAATGCTCCTTAAAAATGATTGGAAGAACAAAAGCACTCTCAGATGGGGAGTGTTTCCTCCAACACACTTTCTTATTTTTCTGTTCGATGCATTGACATTGCCTCATTTCTATGACTCAGGTTTGCGTTTAAAGTCATCGAGCTGTGGATTTGTGAAAAGCTGCAGACGTTGAAGCATTTCACCTGCAGTCAGTGTAAATGAAAAATAGTAGGGAGACCTTGATGGTAAAGAGTGGTCTTTCGTTATGAAGGCCGAGCCGACTCTAGACAACAATGACGTGTCCATGAGGAACAACGATTCCAACGGGTCAATAACAACTATGAGAAAGCAAGACAATGAACTCAATGAACCCCAGTTATCAGATATAAGAGACACGGAGAACCACGCATAACATCGCCACCATGGAGGAGGAAGGCAGTGAAATACACAAGGTCCTCTCATAAGGGAGTGCTTTTTGATTTTGGGTCTGTATTTTACTGTAAGTACACAAGGTATTTTGTTGAGGGGACCACAGAGACATGACTTTACCCATGTTTAAACACCTACTGCGAAACAATGTGGGCGCTGGTGTGACCGTACTCTTCCAAAGCGGAGGCTGGTGCATTACGTTTCCGTTTCTGACCTCACCCACTTCTTTTCCTCCCTCCAGGCTGTTTCCATGTTACCTGCTTGCCTCCAGATATAACCAAAAACTAAACCCTACGCATGCACATCCATCCTCACACACCTCACACACTGATCCTGGAGAGTGTTCTGTGAAAGGAAGAGAGAAGTGAGCGCCATAGCGAGTCTTACGCTGGTGGCTTCCTGCCCCACACGTAGAGCAACCTGCGATAAATCCAGAATATCTTATTTATCATCTAGTGACATCACTATGTAACACCCGCACTTCTACTTGCATCGCTCCAACACATTATATTTGATAGGGTAAAGGGCGGGACATCTCTCTATCACAACAGAGCCGGCCAGCTAACCAATCAGAGCAGACTGGGCTCTGGTTTCAGACAGAGGGTGAAAACAGGTGCTGCAGCACAGGCAGTATGAGAAACATAAAGAGCTTTGTGAACATTAAAGCATGGAGACATGTCCCAGGAGAGACACTACATATTGATATACACCTGAAAAAGAGTGCAAAAGGACCCCTTTAATTGGGTGTCACTAGCTTAGCCAACTAGCAGTATTAGCTCCAGCACGCCTGCAGTCAAGATGTTTTAAAAACCCCCTTTGTTTTAGTGTGTTTGTGCGTCCGTTGCTTCTTTATTACCAGGAAATATTAACATTCTGAATTCTCGTGGTGACTTAGCAAACCATGTGAAATCTTTGTGCTTTTCATTCCCTCCTGATGTTCTGTCTTTTAAATCGAACATAAAGCCTCTACCACTTTCTTCCTGTCGTTCAAGGTTCTATTGTGCTTCCCCTGCTGATGGTAAGTACAGTATATGAAACATGCATGTGACAGCCTGTGATCAGCACCACAGCACCTGGAGTTTATTTCTGGTAAATAGGTAGTCCCGTGGCTGTTCCCTTTGAGACTTTATGCCCTGTGTGACAGTTTGTGTCCTTTAGGTTTGGGGCGAAAGATGGCTAAAGGAGCCTTTGAAATGGGACAGGCCTTGTCAGCCTGTAATGACATATTTGGTCTAGAAATGCAGACTCTGGGAGGATGCAGCCACTGAACTGGAACAGAGACCCTGACACGCCACTGCATCACAGCTGCAAAGTGAAGACTTCCACCTGCAGAGGCTGAAGTCAAACATAAGGTGCAGTGTGTTCTGCACAGAGACCCATTTCATTTAGCTCGCAAGCTTAGTCATGCAAAGGGTTTCAAATTGTGTGCCCTATTTAAAGGTCACCTATTATGCTCTTTTATGGCATATATTATAGGTCTCAAATGTATAAAAAAACATGTCTCTGACGTATTTTGCTCAAAATACCAAACTGATTATGCATTTTAGCATGTCTGCTATCCCTCTATTTCAGCCCTGTTTTTGAAAGTGCTGATTCTGTGACGGTGGCTTTAAATTTGAGCTGAGCTGAAGCTGAGCCACGCCCCTTTGGAGCTGAAGCTGGCCACGCCCCTTTGCAGCGTCATGACCTCTCTGTCCGAAGAGAGAAGTTTCTAACGGAGAAACTCAGTTAAACGCTGCCGTGATGAAACCCCATATTATGTTCCAAACCACATCAAGCAATATTTCTGAAACGCTTCTCAGTGTACACCACTAGAACAGAGACATTATATAATATAAACAACAACTCTAAGTCTCCCCTGCAGACATCCTGCACAGACACACAGAGGTGCTGCGGAGGGGATTCAGCTCCCGACTGTATATTGCGGACGATAGGTTGGGACTTGTCACATGGGCGGGACGTTGCCTGGAGTTCAACGTAAAGCCGGCCTACATTTCTGATATGACATCATATCGGCAGCAAATCTGGATCAGCTCGTTTGTACCCCCGTTTTTAGGGATGTGGGTAAGGAGGAAAAGAGAGAGGGTTGTATTTTCTGACCCTTTCTGAGTCTCCTTACACACCAGGGGACACATATTTATGTATAAAAGACATCAAAAAGTGCATTTCGCATAATACGGGACCTTTAATAAAGCTTTTCATACGACCGGCAAAGATGATGTTGTTAAATGATGATCACAAACAATTGATGGATATTTAGATTCAGGATAATCATTTATTATTAGAACACTGATCATGTATATTAAATCCAATGTGTCTATAGTATAGTTATATATTCCTGCAGCTTACTAAGACTATATATTGTAGAGTTTTCATACGATTCACTATTTTGTTATGGTGTGTATTATTTAGAAGCTCTAGGGATGTACGTCTTCTCGATTGTGAATTTGCATATATCCATCCATCCATCCATCCACCTTCTCCCGCTTTTCCGTCAGGGTCGCGGAGGTAACAGCTCCAGCAGAGAGCCCCAAACTTTCCTTTCCCTGGCCACATCAACCAGCTCTGACTGGGGGATTCCAAGGCGCTCCCAGGCCAGCGAAGAGATAGAATCCCTCCACCTGGTCCTAGGTCTACCCCTCGGTCTCTTCCCAGCTGGACGTGCCTGGAACACCTCCCTAGGGAGGCGCCCAGGTGGCATCCTCACTAGGTGCCCGAACCACCTCAACTGGCTCCTTTCAACGCGAAGGAGCAGCGGTTCTACTCCGAGTCCCTCCCGAATGACTGAACTTCTCACCTTATCCCTAAGGGAGATGCCAGCCACCCTGCGGAGAAATCCCATTTCGGCCGCTTGTATCCGCGATCTCGTTCTTTCGGTCATGACCCATCCTTCATGACCATAGGTGAGGGTAGGAATGAAGATGGCCCGGTAGACAGAGAGCTTTGCCTTCTGGCTCAGCTCTCTTTTATTGTATTTAAATTATTCCATTTTTGCATAAATGGTATATAGATAAATCGAAAAAATAAGAATGTGCAAAAAAGATTTGTTGATATTTATATAATCGTACATTACAATTTATACATTTATGTAAGTATTAATAAGATGTTAATGCTGCTCCACCAGTTTAAAAGGGTTTGTTTTGTCTGTCTCATCTTTTTTTTTTTTGTAAGACAAAGTAATGCTTAATTTTATACGACATGTAAGCTGCTTATCACATCATCCCAAATAATGTGTGACTCATCCCAAGTCACAAAATAAAGGAAACATAAAGCCCTTTGTGCGGACACTCAGCAGGCTGCAGATCTACGAAGCTGAATGTGATTTCTATTACAAGGGGGCAGGGAGTGCTAGACTTAAAGGACTGACAGATTGAGTCCCTAAATGTCTCTTTGAGCGATGGTACGATTTTGTGATCGACAGTCCACTAGGGCCTAAGTCACCCTGAGAACAGTAGCTTTGAGCCCCCCGCTGACAAGCTCCTGTGAAAGGCAAGAAAAGCTCTCCTCAAAGCCCTTTACTTTAATACTGAGATCTGAACACATATTCACTCACCCACGCATGTGCACATTCCCTGAAGAGGACAAAGTTAAAACTCTGAACATATTGCTCCTTCAAATCCTGCTCGGGATTTCCTGCCGGGCACCTTTTTCCTCGCTCTGTGTTCTCTTGCCAAGGTCAACTTGTGTCACTGACTTCAAAACAAAAGCTGTTTTGTTTCGAGTGAAGCTGCAAACTCAACACATGGGGAGGTCATGGCTTCTGTTTATACACTACTTCACGCTTCCTCTCACATCCGACTTCAAGCGTGGAACCCACTGTACTGTTGGGCCTATTGATGGACAGTGTAATAGTTATACACATGGAAACTTTATTTTGTAGAGGCACTTTTATATTTTGGGGGGTATTTACTTAACCTGCATGTTCTGACATACGTTCTTGTGCAAAATGAACTACAATATGTAATGGTTAGCTAACGCGAGATGTGAAACCACCCGTAGCTAAATATTAACGAGGACATACAGCATCGTGCTCATTTTCAGGTTCACATCAGTATGTAGTGCCCCTACTGAGTTAACCTGCTTTAAGGTTCAAAAAGCTCTTTATTTCTCTCATACTGTCTGTGCTGCAGCACCTCTGTTCACCCTCTGTCTGAAACCAGAGCCCAGTCTGCTCTGATTGGATAGCTGGCTGGCTCAGTTGTGATCGGTCAACCACTTAGAGATGTCCCAACCCCTTAGCCCATCACTTAGAATGTGTTGGAGCGCTAGCCAGTAGAGACTGATGTGTTACATAGTGATGTTGTTATGTCCTGGAAGTCATAGAGAATTCTCACTCTGGAGGGTACTTTGGATTTTAGCCTTTGCAGACCATTTACATGCACAAAAACCTATAGAACACACTACAGGAAAGTACTTGCTTTTGTGGCTCATTGTAGGCAGATTGTTTGATTGGATGCATCACTCATTAGCCGACAGTTTGCAGCTACGTTGCAGTGATGTGTTTCTGTTTCTGAACTTTCCGAACGAAACACATCCGTAGGAGTTTATTTTAAAGTTATGCACGCCGGGAAGGAAGTCCTCTTTGTGTCCAACAAACACAAACTTTCCTCTAAGCTCCAAACTAACTTTGAGGCTTGATGAATCACAGATATGCTAATGAGTTGTTGACTAAAACAACATTTAGTAATAACAGACCCAATGCTTTGAATGTTAATTAAAGTGTCCAAATAAGCGTGGACTCGTCTGATAACACCCTGCTAATGGGTTTACATTAATTCTTCCTTTTCTTCTTGCTGTTGTTGTTGTTGCCTTCTTGCGCCCGTTTTCAAAGCCTGTCATAGCTCACGCTGACGCCCTTCTATAATCACATCCCCAGATTCTAATTACCATGGAGTCTTACTCAAATTTGTCTGCAGCTAAATGACGCTTTTCATCCAGAAAATTACAAAAATTCCTTACAGGGTTATTAGTGCTTTAGCGCTCCTCCCCCGGCAAGCCTCCTCTCTTCGTTGCTTTATTGTTTTTATCCTCTCCTGCAGCGCAAACATATGCTCGCCCAACCATGACAGCTACAGTGCACAGTTAGTGGTTTCCTATCTTTGTAAAAAAGCACAACCTTTCAGCACGTCTCTTTAAATCATCCCAAACAATAAAGAGTGAAGTCACACGAACATCTGAAAATCAAAGTTGGCTTTTCAGAATGCGTCCCAAAACAACGGTTGGACAAATGGGGTTTCTGATAAAAACTAGCAGGGGTCTAATTTTTAATTAAAAGCGGCTAGTATAACTTCTCAAAAGTGTTGATTCCTCTCTTTTAATGATATCTTTAAGCTCTAGACACACTTTGTTTCGCTTGCTATGCATTACTGTAGACCATTTCTCCTCAAATAAAGTAGCACATGCTCATATGAACTTAAAATAACTCAAATGTAAAAATCTGCACTGCATGAGCACTGTGACTTCCAAATCAGCATGTATTTATATTTAACACCGCCATCATTAAACATATCCGTATTTATGCAAACACCTTTAGTTTTAGTTTATAGTTTTAACACGTCTTTTCCTTCTTGCATTTAATATCCTTGTGTGAAAATGAATCTTTCCCGTCCTGTGAATCACACCTACACCAGCATTTCACTGCATAACTACCTTTAGTTTATTTTATCTCAAGTGTTTCAAATATTTGACTTAATTTAATTTAACCAGACAGCTGACGTTAAATCTATTTGAATGTGGTGATCTGGCAAAGTAATGGGCAGTAAAGTCTCCTGTCAATCGCATCAAATAAAATGCAAAGCGACGTCTACAAAGAATGCAGAGTAGAAATAATGTCCACACCTTAACTACAGATAGAAATGCGTCTGATTGGAGGAAATGACCAACACATCGCATCATTTGTTCAGTTATCTCTTGTCGTCAGTCCAGCAGTGGCTCAGTCAGTAGGGGCTTGGACTGGGAATCGTAGGGTCGCCGGTTCAAGTCCCCGAACAGACTTGAAATAAGGAAAGTGGACTGCTGCTTGGAGAGGTCCCAGTTCACCTCCTAGGCCCTGCTGTGGTGCCCTTGAGCAAGGCACCGGACACCTCCAATCCCCCCTCCCCATTGCTCCCCTGCGCAATAGCTGCCCACTGCTCCTAGTACTAGGATGGGTTAAATGCAGAGGACCAATTTCACTGTGTGCTCTGCTGTGTGCATGTGTGTGACAATAAAGAGGGTTTCATCCTCCCATTCTATCTATTCTATCTGTGGATTGTAAGGAAGCAAAAGCATTTGTAAATTAAAGGAAAAGTACATTTTAGTTTGGTCTTACTTTGCGACTGGCGGCTCCAAAATGTAAAGTCGGCAGTTTAACGCTCTAGTTGCATATTACATATTTTAGGAATAGTGTGCTTTACCCGATCCTTAGCAAAAAAAGTACCACCGTCACTTTTGTTTGAGATAACACAAAAGATAGTTGTGGCAGTTGTGGCCTGACTGTTTGACACATAAAATTGTACTGGTTGAAATGCAGACCAGTCTCAATGACATCCAAACCCTAAAATCTGTTATTCAAGGCCTCCGACCCACACTGCCACCCATGCCTTTTTTGTAATCCACAGTGACACGAAAGGAGGTCGTTTTCTCATTTGTACTGCAGGCACTCCTGCCTCCCGCTCCGTCAGTCCGGCTGCTGGCTCAGCTGTCCGCCATCACAGGGTCAGCTCACACACACACACACCACCGCTCACTGCCTGTAAAACACTGCTGATAGCCAAAACACTCACACCATCCATCATGCAGGTGCAAAGACTGTACTCATCCCCGAGGGGCTTCACACACACACACACACACACACACACACACACACACACACACACACACACACACACATGCCTCTGAGCCATCGTTTAGTGGAAGTTATTGATCAGCCCTCTGTAATTAACACGCACTCCAACAGGGAATAAATCACTGCTGATGAATCACTTATTGTGAGGGTTTTAGTGCTGCTTGGGGTGTGTGTGTGTGTGTGTGTGTGTGTGTGTGTGTTATAGGGTCATTAAGGTTAAAGGAGTAATAGCCAGGCCTCGGGGTGTGTGAACTTAAAGTCTCCTGCTAGACGTTATAAAACTGCTGCTGCACGATTAAACTGACGGAGAGTCAAAACCACAAAGACCAACATTTTTGCAGAACATGGACAAAGAAGACAAAGGCAGAACATTATCAAAATGAAGTGCAAACCATGTCAGAAATATTGAAACTGTAGGTGAAAATACAATGGCTACGACTCAGTAATGTATCTCCGTAGTGTGAGGTCCACGTTGAATCCTGTGGGTATTGAATGATGAATGTTCAGCTTCAAAAATCATACAAATTGTTTGGAAGTCGAAGCTTTTTCTTTAACTTAGTGTCCTGATCTCTGTTTCCTGTTGTATTTTGAAAATCTTTCACCCCCTTTATGTTATGTCTGTTTTGACTTCCTGTCTCTGTGTTTTCCCGCCTGTTTGATTACCTGATTCTGTTCACCTGGTGGCTTTGTGTTTTTCCTGCCCTGCCCAGCTTTTTAGGCTAAGAGGCGGGACATCTCTAAGCAATTGACCAATCACAACAGAGCCGGCCAGTTAACCAATCAGAGCAGACTGGGCTCTGGTTTCAGACAGAGGGTGAAAAGAGGAGCTGCAGCACAGGCAGTATGAGAAAAATAAAGAGCTTTTTGAACATTAAAGCATCGAGACATGTCACAAAATACAAATATGATCCTAAACAATGAGCATTATAGGGTCCCTTTAGGTTGTTGTTCATGAGAGAGTTCTGTTTTCCTTTTATTCCTGGATAACCACCAATAAAGGACTAGTTTTCTTCCTTCAAAGCTACCTTGTGTGCTGCACTTGGGTCCTCCATGCTCTCTGCTCTCCAGCGTGACACTTAAATCCCTTTTAACTTCACACAAGTATTTATTTGACTCTCATTTAAATGACTGTGATGTTATATGGTGTAATATTTTCTCTAGTTTTACTGAAATTACAGATTGTGCATAAAAAAGTCATTTGTTCCATATCATCGGACAAGGAAAGCTGTGTCTCTCCCTCCCTTTTATGATCGCCCTGTGTTTTAAATGTCTAATTCTGTCTCTGTACCCTCCCTCCTGATCTCCCGGGGAAGAAGAGAGCAGCGGAAGAAACTTAATCTTGAGTAGACACTTTAATTATACCCAATCCAGCTTTATTTTATTGCATATGCAGGAATCCAATTACATTCCTAATTTAATCATGCAACCTTTTATTAGCCAATTTATATATTTTATTTTGCCAACAGGTTCTAACCTCACTGCCTCCCTGTGTCCCTGACAGATTGGGGACTCATCTGAAAAGAAAGAGAGGGGGCTCTTGTGTTTTGCTGAGTTATAAAGGTCAGGTAGAAAATTGAGGTTGTGATAATATATGGCCTCAATTTGCACTCATTTACATTTAGCCTGACTATTGTCTGTCTTGCTGGAGAGTGATGGGAAATATTTGTGACAGCATGATACAGCAGAACTTGGATTAGATAAGTAAGCTTGTTTATTCATGCATCCATATGTCAGATGTTGAATTGTCTGAGAAGATAAAAGGCTTATTTAAATCACATTAACACACGTGCATAGCAAAGCACGACCGACCTTTAAAGGCTAGGGGGGAAAAGAAATGTCTTAGCATTGTCGGCGTCAAATTGGTTTATTAGAAATATGTCGAGGTTTAATTCGAACCAAAAAAGAAGCGCTCAGAAGTCAATTGAAATTTTATCATAGGCTTCAAAAATGGCATCTTTGATCCAGCCCAGCATTAATGTGCCCATAGAGTGAGCCTTTGTAATGGGAGTAGGGGGAAAGGGGGGGGGGTTAACATGCATATAGCTGCAGTGTAGATCTTAGGCTACAACATACAATAGAGAGAGGCCCTATTATGCCTTTTGGGCTTTCCCTCTCCTATACTGTTGTACTCAGGTTTTAGTGCATGTAAATGTTCTGCAACGGCTAAAATCCCTTTTTTCCCACCAGAGGGAGTTTCCCTCCCACACTCCCCCCATCTGAAACGCCCCCATTGGACTCCTTTGTTTACTTCCACAACATAGTGACATCAGTATGTATCACTCATGCTTTTATAGGCTAGCTCTACATACTTGATAAGCTGAAGGGAAGGGACATTTCCGAATGGTTGACCAATCACAACAGAGCCAGCTAAACAATCAGAGCAGACTGGGCTGTGGTTTCAGACAGAGGGTGAAAAGAACACATATGACCCTAAAAATGAGTGTGATAGGGCCCCTTTAAGACACAAAGGAATGAGGAAGTGGAATAATCAAACATAATAACGCAAGGATAAAGGAAAAAGAAAAGCCCACCCTATCAAAGATACAACTGCAGTGAAATGTGAGATAAAGAAAAGGCATATTGTCACATCCTCCGGGGGGAATCCAACACACAAACGTCCTGACCGAGAAGCCGGCCCTGTGAGTGGCAGAACCTCTGCAGTGATTTACGAGGGAAACACCCGGCTGTTGTCAGCTCCTCCAGAATTAACCCACAGACGCTTTCTGTTGATTGCTGCTTTTCCTTGGAGCTTCCTCAAGGCTAAATGAGCTCTAGGATGAGTGCGGCTGGCAGAGCGCCCCACCGGAACGGCTCCATCCTTTAACACTCTGATTCATCACATTACAGTTAATTAAATATTGGCAAATTGTTCCCATCCAAGGTTGGGCTATTAAAGTTTACACTCCAGCCACATTTATCACTTTCCGTGTCTCTTTTATCACCGCTGCTTGTCGCCTCTCCTCGGTGTCGAGTGGATGATGATAAACGCCTGAACCTTTCATTCCTCTCACTTGTACATTTTTACCTCCTTTTTTTTTGTTTGTTCCTGCTCCTTACGCTTCCCACTTGCTTTTCATTTCAATGAAGTGTGACAGGTCCAATGAAGGAGTGCGCCGCAGTGAGTCTCTTCCCTATTCCGCGGCCTGTGTGTAACCGTCACTATCTCAAAAGGGATCAGGCAAGGGGAAAATGACAGGGACGAGCTGGGAGCAGGAAAATGACACTATCGGGCAACAGCAGGAGTAAAACACGATTGTTGAGCTGTCATCGGAGGAGCTGCCCTAATAAACGACCCTAATGCTGATAGGCAGGTTTATGTTGCATGTCTGACGCGCATACGGTATTAAGATGGCTCTTATCCCTTACTGACAATAATGTATAATCAGTCCCCCCCTTATTTTCAGCTGTGAGTTGGTCTGGTCCAGATATCCCTTAGCTCCCATATAAGCAGACTAGGGAATAACGGTATTACATAATCAGGATACAAAAAGGCAGCTGTATTCCCTTACAGTTACACAAACGAAAGAGGTAATCATAATACAGCTATATTTCTAAAAATGAGGGACAACTGGCAGCATCACAGCGTTTCTTACAAACTAAAAAGAGCACTTAGTGTTTGCTGTAAAAGGATCGGATGTTCTGTTCTGTAGGGTGATATTTTAAGTGTGAATCTATACGACTAACTGCCTGAATATACTTTGTGATCTTAATTTTTGTGGCTCTCAAAAGTTGTCAAATTTCTGACTTAATTTCAAAATTGTACCTTTTTGGAATTTTTATCTAAATTCTCACTTTTTTTTTTTGACTTTTCTCTCAAAATTCAGACTGTTTTTTAAAAAGTTGACTTTTTCAAAATTCTCACTTTTTACAGAAAATGTTTTTCCTCAAAATTCACTTTTTTTTTCAAAATTCTCACTTATTTTCAAAATGTCGAGCTTTGTCAATTTCCGAATTGCTTTTCTAAAATTCTCACTTTTCCCTAAATTCTCCTTTTCTTTCATACTCCTCACGTATATGGGCGGTGGTGGCAAAGTCCATAGGGGCTTGGCCTGGGAACTGGAAGGTCACCAGTTCAAGTCCCCGAAAGACCAAGTGCCACCGTGGTGTCCCTGAGCAAGACACTGGTTACCTACACTGCTCCCCGGGCGCCGTACATAATGGCAGCCCACTGCTCCTAACACTAGGATGGGTCAAATGCAGAGACCGCATTTCATTGTCCTAGTACTTGTACTCTGTGCAATGACAATAAAGTTGAAAGTTAATCTTATCTTATCTTATTTCTCCAAATTTCGGACTCTTTCCAAATTAAGACTTTTTTCTAGAAGATCAATTCTGAGTGGATCAGATGTTATCCCTTCTCTATAAGAGTAGATCTATACACCGACTGCCTGAATCTGCTTTATGGTTTTCACTTTCTTTGGTTCATTTTTTCGGTTTTCAATTCAGCAGGTGAACCCATATGTTCCTAAATAGTGTGTGTGTGAGCTTCACTGTGTGTGTTCAACTAAAACGGAGCATTTTCTGTCAGCTCAGACTTTATGTCTGCGTCTTAAAACTGTAGTATGTGTTTCAGTGTTAGGCTACTGCCTGAATATGCTTCATGAAGGCAGGATTCACTGTAAATAAAACCTCTGAGCAGAGCATTTTGGATCCTAAATATCTTGGTTTCTTTATTTTCTTGTATTTATTGGATATTGAGGTACTTTGGTACTCAGATAAGGCTCCTAATCACACTCTTTTTACGCTCCCAACCCTGCACAGAAGGATGGTTTAGGTGAAGAGTTAGTGGATAGGTGAGGGACACAAATTGTTGTCCACTTGGGTATGGTTGCAGAGTGATTCATTGCTAATGCATTCGGTTTGCAGGCCTGGGGGGAAGTGAAGACAGCATATCACCTCTGATAAGCCACGAGGCGCCGCTTGAAAATGAGCCCGTCCGTTTTATTTGGGTAGAGGTAGAGGAGGATATGGGCTGTAAAAACCCAAGCCTGTGATTAAATGCACATGATAAAATCCTCAGACACTTGACGATTACTTATCAAGAGCCCGCCACCTCCTATAAATGAGTCTGATTAAGTGGTTTTGCATAGTGGCACAGACAAGAGGGTTTCTGGGTAACGGTAGCTCACACAGGCTGACAGGGCAGGTAATGTGGAAGCCTCCAAAATCTCAACGACACATACATGTATATCAGAAGTCGTGTTTTGGACATGCATAATAGGTGGGATGGAGGGATAACTTACAGGAAGTAGCGTTGGCTGGAATGTGGGATTGTATGTGAGTTGTTTTTTCATAGAGATGTTGCTCAGAAACAGCGTCATACCGTATATTCAGACTTTGAAGGAGAGTTTTATCAGGTTCTATTTTAACCATGTCAGTAAATCTGAAGGATTTCCATGCATTGACTAATTGGTTAAGTATTGTCTTAATTGCTTGTTGTCTAATTGAGACCTGTGTTTATTTCACAGGCAGCACAATTAATCAAAATGTTATCCAAATCGCTGAAGGCATAGAACTCTTTTCACCCTCCGTCGGAAACCAGAGCGCAGTCTGCTCTGGTTGGTAAGCTGGTCGGCTCCGAAGTGATTGGTCAACCACTAACACATGTCCCGCCCCTAAGTCTATCACCTACAATGTGTTAGTCAATAGAAGCGCGTCCAATGATGTCACTATGTCGCAATATATTTTTTTAAATGGGGATTTTAGCCTTTGCACACCATTAACATGCACGATACCTACAACACACTACAGGAAAGGGCCCCAAAAAGCATAATAGGGACACTTTAATACCTATTTTGAATGGCAAATCTGAAAGGCAGTGCAAAAGGATGATACACAAGGACAGACAGCATCTTGTTTCGTGCCAGCCGCCGGGGCATCAAGGTGGATACTGCATTAAGTAAATGAAACATGGCTTCATCTTATATTGGGCATCTGGCTTGCTCTACCTCCTCCTCTAACCCCACTCCATACATCTTTAAGTGAGTGCCTATCTTTCATATGTTAATGCCTGTTGTTCTGGCAGACGCTCAGAAAGAGTCTGCAGTAAAAACTAAAGGTGCTCTACATCATCATCCCCGGTGTCAGGTCGGGCTTTTTAACTCCGGGACCCTTTGAGCTGCAGACATCAGCGAGGACCTGACCCAGCTGTACTAACGTTAGCGGCCGTGTCGTCTTACAGTGACAGACAAGAGTGACAACGGGGTTAATAACGCCGTGGGTCTCCAGACTGACCGTCATGTTGGCAGCATGCCACACTAAAGGAGAGACACTCTGGATGACTCAGCAGTTTTTATACTGAAGCGCTACTGTACTTTTTTCAAGCTGTCAAAGGGAGCCTGTTTTTATTGTTCCGATCACAGATTGGATGCAAATTGAAAGCAGAGAAACTGTCTGTCGTTCTACAGCATATATCTCTATTAATAGGAAGGTTGTTTTATTGAGGTACTGACCCAGCAACCTGACTGTAATACGTCTTGAACACACATCTTAGCTTCTTCAATAAACCCTTTGTACGATGTGATGTGAAATGTCACCCTGCCAGTCAAAGGAAGGAATAATAAACTGCATCCTCAAAATGAAACACCTTTGCGTACCAACACTAAAAAAAAAGCCCGAAACAAACGAGGATTCAGACTTTCATGTTGATTTCTGACTTTTCTTCTTGCTTTTTGTGCATTATATGATTGGTTGGGCAGAAATGGAAAGATGTTATATGAGTAAATAACATCAATCAGCCTTAAAAGGTTAGGTTAGGATCATGGTTTGATGTGCTTCATGCCCATCCACCACCCTGACCTCCACGACCTTAATTTCCGCGCAGCGCGACATTAAGGGCACCGTATCCAGAGCAAGAGGTCACCAAGTAATACACACAGCCTGTTTTTGTAGACCTATAATACTTCAAAGTGAATGTGCTTTCCAGGAAGCTGCCAAGTGAAAATAAAGGTCACATGAAAACACAATTATGTGACCAATTATTGCTTCCTAAGTTAAGTCCGAGTCGCTAAACAAGCCCCATATTGTGCACCTCTTTTACACATCCATTAAAGCCTAACCCTAACCCTAACTGTGTGAGACGGAAGATGCAGTGTAATTGCAAAATGCACTGCAACAAACTGATGCATTTTTCCAGAACTCAACGCTCAAAGACACACCAGATCTGATGCAAGACCTGAGGAGACTCTTAGAGAAAGCTCCAAAGGAAATGACTTCAGGATTTAAGAGGAATTAAGTAGATCTGTTTTAGGGTTAGCTGTCAAGAAACAATACAAGTTTTAACACATTTATCTCTCAATTATTTACAGAACAAGGTGTTTTCAAACTTAAAATGTGTCAACCAGACTGTCGGACAACTGAAAGAAATGTGACAATGATAATTATCGAAAATGGGAGTGGATGATGCCGAATTTAGGATAGCGACATTGTGGTTAATGGTTTTTACTGGTATGCTCACTTTCCAATCCAATTTCCCCAAGAACACAGAAAAACCATATGTCAAGAGGACAAAAGTCGCCTTTGTACATGGCTGATCAAATAATGGGCTTGTGATGAAGTAGAAAACTGATAATATCATTGCACCCTGAAGGCGACTGCTGTGCGGTCTCATTGCCCTGCACTCTACTTCACCTTTGATGCAGCAAACTTCAGCAGGGCATGAGTCACTGAGGACATATATAACTTGCAGTGAAGAGGAGACAGTGGTTAGGCATCTGTGTGCAACAGAAGCTGAGTGTCCTCTGAAACTGCTTCAGCGTGATCTTTAACATCTCATTAGCATTTCTCTCTCTTCAGGAATCTAAAAACATATCAGCATTATGCAGAATGGCATGCAGGGAATTTAAAACTTCATGTGCGTGCCATTTAGTCGTTGTCCATAAACAAAGTCATAAATAAATGAAAATGATGTTTAATTTGATCACTGAGGTCAGCCACATTTGAGCTATTCACACAGGTAGAGGATTGGTGAAATGTGTTGAATACCTGCAGCTGGGCACCGAAACACACATAAGCGTTTAAAAAGCAAGTGCATGCTGATGATGAACAAAGTAAATGCCTCTTGTGGCCTGCAGTCCTTTCTTTCTTCTGTTTCTAATCGAACATACCTTTACTACTGATGGTGGTGCCTTCGTGACACGAGGCCAAACCCATCTCCCGCCTCAGGCAATGATGGGAAAAAGTCTGCGATGAACAAAAAGGGGAATTTTATACCTCTCGTTCCTAGAAGTTCACTGTCTGAAGCTGAAAACACACACTTTTATTCTTGGTAATGGAGCGTTTTACAGCTCCCCTCCCCAAGCCATACGGCCCATTTTCCTAGAAGATAAAATCTGCTAAATAGAGAAACGTTTGCATAAAAAGGAAGCCACTGGAAGCAGGGGATGACAAAGACGGACTGAGCGAGGAAGGAAGAGAGAAGAGAAATTGCAAAAACTGAACGAGTATAAGAAATATGTACAACAATAATGCATGTAGGCTAACGGAAGCTGCGTCCTCCCTCCTCCCGAGTTGCACCCCTATTTTATGCTCCAGCGGATGACAATAATTTAAGCCTCCCGATATGCAAATGTCCTTAATTGGACTGTCACAAGTTCCCAGGCATCGTCAACTTTACAAAATGACTGAGGCTGGGAGCAGATTGGATTTTGGTGGCCAATCTTGTACACTTAATTTTCAGTAATTTTTGCAAGCGTCTCACCGCGACATGCCACTTACAAGACTATCTATACCAATCGGGGAGAGGTACGATAAAAACAAACAAAAACAACACTCTGTCTTTTCATTTTCATTCCCTCACACATCTCTATACCCAATTACTCCCATCTCGAGCAGACCCCTCAGTGCTCATGCGACTCATCCTGTTTGTACCTTTTAAAACTGCGACAGAGAGGGGGGGGGGGGGAGTCAGCAGTCAGCAGTTTTCCCCCCTGGAGGCTCCTGTTCCCATTCTGTCAGATAACTATATTTTGTTATGCGCTCAAAACTGTTAAGCAGAATCTAATCTCTCCAAAAGTAATGGTTTTGTTTTGAAGGATTGGGAGCGCACATGCATGACTGAAGTCAGCCCACCATAGCAAGATATTGTAATTCTTCAGGATTAACGTGTGTGTGTGTGTGTGTGTGTGTGTGTGTGTGTGTGTGTGTGTGTGTGTGTGTGTGTGTGTGTGTGTGTGTGTGTGTGAAGCAGAGGTCCAAAGACAGTCCCAGTAGGGAAATCTCTCTTCCTCCCATCACACGTCCTTGCCGACTTGCCTTTCGATTTTTCTAGAGTGATATGAGAAAGATGGAGAGAGGCAAAATGAAATGGACTGCCAGGAGGAATCACGAACACAGGAGCGCCGGGGAATAAGTGCTGTGTAGAGCTTCAATGAGTGTGTGTGTGTGTGTGTGCGGGAGCAAAGAAGCGTGTGTCCGTGGTATAGAATCATTTTGGAGGAACAGAGTGACTGACCAGATAAGTGAGCGTTTGATTGGATGTATTTGAGTGATGAAAGCGTGTAGAGAAGGAATTGAAAGTCGAGGAAAAGGAAAGATCAATAGAAAGAGAAAGGAACAAATCCTGATAAAGTTTGCTAAACGATAAATTGTTCCCAAGGTCAGGCTGCGGTACAGGTATAAAATGTGGGTAGTGCTACACACACACACACACACACACACACATCTTAAAGCAGATTACTGTGCATAGTGCAGCTCATGTGTGTGTGTGTGTGTGTGTGTGTGTGTGTGTGTGTGCAGAGGTGTAAGAAATAATCATAAATTGTAAAAATACTCTCTATAATGTTACAAGTACAAGCCTTGCATTTAAAATTGTACTTTAGTAAAAGTACACGTATGTAGTATGTAGTATGTAGTATGTAGCATCAGAATATACTTTTAAGGTCCAAAAGTGATATTACTCATGTGGCTCATTTAAGAATCATTTCTATGCTTTTTGGAAATGTCCCTTTCCTCTAGTGAGTTACAAATCTAGGTTGGTGTTTATTTTTATTTCAAAATTCAGATTCAGAATTTTTGTAAATGACGTCTTTAAAAAATGTCAGATTATTTTTTCTGAATTATCTTTTTCCAAAAAAAATCTGCATTATTTTCAAATTTCAAAAATGTCCCACTTTGTTCTCATCATTCTAAGTCCTTCTCCATGTGGCCCTAATCCTTTTCTTTTTAAAATTCACACCATTTGATTTTCCTTTCAAACTTCTGATATTTTTTCCAAATGTTTCCAATTTGGAATTTCTGACTATTTCTTCAAAATGATCACTTTCCTAAAAAATCAGATTTTTTTAAATTTTAAATTGTTCTGAAATGTTTTCCTAAATTTTGACTTTTAAAAATGTCCCGCTATTTTTTTCATTCTTCTTCTTCATGTTCCCCTAATCGTGTGTGAGTGTGTGTGTGTGTGAGTGAGTGAGTGAGTGAGTGAGTGAGTGAGTGAGTGAGTGAGTGAGTGAGTGAGTGAGTGAGTGAGTGAGTGAGTGAGTGAGTGAGTGAGTGAGTGAGAGAGAGAGAGAGAGAGAGAGAGAGAGAGAGAGAGAGAGAGAGAGAGACCGGGGGCAAAAACAAACCCAGCTCATGCAATATAAACGTACTGTGTTTAATGTATTCTCCTCTCAGGTAGATAACCTTGATGCGCAGCCTCCTGGATATTATCTGTCATCTCCAGTCATCCGAGGCTATCCATTATCCTTGATCTTCTGCTGTCATATTTTCCTACAATCTTTGTTTATTTAAAACGTCCATGTTTGCCAAAAGACCAGGTGTCATGTATTTCATTATAACACAGAGAGGAACATCCCACCTCACACATACCACCCACCCCTGCAATCAATATAAAGTCCCATTTTAAGGAGAACAAGACATAATCTCAACCAGTAATGGCGGAGTGTCACCGGGAAAAGTCTTCAGATATCTTGCAATTTATCCTCATTTCTTAAGTGTTTTCATCATTCTTCCTCCCACTCTCCCGCCCTTGTTTCCTCTCAGTTAATTGAGTCTTTGATTTACATGCGAGTGAACATGTGGAAATTATATTAGTTATGATGACGTGCAAAGAGAAAGAAGATTAAACACCCGAGCGGAGGAGGCCGAGCCGCCTGATGAGGCTAAAATGGGTTTCTGACTGAACGCGTCTCGGAGAGAAAATACATCAGGGAAATACTTAAATCTCCAAATCCCTCGTCTTAATTTGAACATTTTATGGCATCCATTCAACGTGGAAGAATAGAGGAGGAGGGAGCGTCAGGTGATTAAAACTACCAGACATTTGGTGGATGATGTAACCTCTGAAATACAGCAGAAGGACAGTCTTGAGGTTGGGGGATTACACTTAAAGCTCTAGCTGTCTGCTCTGCTTTTACCAGAAGGAGATTGTCCTTTGAATCCCACGTTCATTTCTCCATGCTCTCCTGGGTGTTGTTTAATAACGGCAGTTCATTGATTTTTTTTTATGCAGTATGACAGACACTTTCTTGCCCTTGTGTGAAAATGTTATCCTTTTTAATAAAAATCAAGCCGTTGAAAGAAGATTAAGTTAGTACCAAGGTAAATCAGAGAGGAGTGGAAAGTCACTGTGCTGCTGTGTTCAAGGTTTGAGCTTTTCACATTCCTTCAAAAAACTAAAGCATGAGTGTGTTTACATCAGTAACCGCTGCAATATATTCCTCTACTAGTATGTCCTGCAGTTAAAACCTTCCTTTAAATGGGGTTTTCTCTTTCCTGTAGTGTGTTTTAGAGGTTGTTATGCATGTAAATGGTCTACAAACGCTAAAATCCCTGTATTTGGATTCCTCTGTTGACCTCTGGGACATAATGACATCACTCAGTCATGCTTCTATTGGCTAGCTCTCCAACCCATTGTACGTGATATAGTCTAAGGGACGGGACATCTATAAGTGGTGGTCCAATCACAACAGAGCCGGCCAGCTAACCAATCAGAGCAGACTGGGCTCTGGTTTCAGACAGAGGGTGAAAAGAGGTGCTGCAGCACAGGCAGTATGAGAAAAATAAGAAGCTTTCTGAACATTAAAGCATGGAGACATGTCCCAGGAGAGACACTGAATATTAATATGAACCGGATAATGATCATTAAATGTTCCCCGTCAGTGTTTTACAATGTTGTTCCTGGGTTCATATTACTATGGCAAGAGTATGCCCTTCAGTTCTGTAATTGTCAAAGGCGGTGCTAATTATCTACTTCATATACAATTGTATGGTTTCCTCTAGGAATTAATCATACTTAAAGATCATCCTATATTAGTCTTTGTTCAAAATACACAAACACAGTGAATCAATATTTCTAATTATCAGAAAATGTCAGCAGTCAGAGAAATGTACTTTAGACTAGATTTCCTCAATTTCCCTCGGGATAAATAAAGCTTCTTGAATCTTGAATCCATCTGTAGGCTCGGGGGATAGTTATCTAATCACCACTCCATGTTCTATGTTAATATGTGGAGTGATGAGGCCCGAGCTCAGATGCCAAACTCAAACTATATACCGTTTCTAATAAACATATCAATGAAACACGTGAGTTGTCTGACTGAACTGTGTTTAGTCACATTCCACCGCGGGTCGAAACAGAGCTGACTAAGGTTTTCCAGAACATGTTTAGAGAGCAGTGTGTCCTATATTCCTCAGCATTGCATCATCAAACCAAATCTCCTGTTTGCGCACACACACACACACACACACACACACACACACACACACACACACACACACACACACACACACACACACACACACACACACACACACACACACACACACACACACACACACACACACACACACACACACACACACACACACACACACACACACACACACACACACACACACACACACAGCGTTGTGTCCAAAGCTTGTGCGTCCGCTGGGTCTCTCCGGCACCAAAGAGAGGAAGCAGATAAAACACTAGGAGATGGGATGGCGGCGGCCGGGAGGAAAAGGAGTTGGTGGGGATTAAAGCAGGAAAGAAAGCTGTCAGATTTCAAAGAGGAAAGGAGGTGCTGCTCGAAGAACCGACTGAAAGAGGGGCTGGAAGTCAGGTGGGATGATTTGGAAATAGGACTGGGCGCCGGATCAGAGATGCAATGAAAAGACATGAGTATTCACGAGTATTCAAGGGTAGACAAGATGAACCTCGGAAATTTAAGTTGTATATCAAAAGCAGCGTTGAAGGCTTTGAAGCGCAGCGGTGTACTGGCAAGTGATGAATGTGATATTGACAAACTGCTTAAACATGGATTGCTCTCCAGAGTGCTGTTTCAAGAGTTGAACTTCAGTGGGAAGTCTTTGAAACAACATCCCTCTCTCCGTCGTGCTGCCACAGCTCCAAGCAGAGTTTTAGTTCACTCGTTTGTACGCTCGTCTCCCAGGAGGAGCGACAGCTTGTTGACACTTTAATTGGAGGGCTCAAGGCTTGAATGCTAATCGTCCTCAAATACACCGGTGGAAAACATATATTGTGTGCACGTAAACACAAATGCACAGCTCACACTTAGTCATCAGTTTCAACAACTAAGTTCTGTGCATATTTCTGCATCACATTTCTTGGATGGATTATTCGGCACAAATAAAGTGTCTGAGCTACAGCATTGAGAGACTGCTAATTTAATTATAGAATGTCCCTTGTCTTCCATAACATCAAGGCTAGGCTAAATGCTGTTAGCATGATTCTAATATTAAGTGTTATCGTCATGCTAAAGCAAAACTACAAATGGCTGTATATGGAATTAGCATTTTGAATGTGAGCTGATTCAAAAGATGTTTTATGGAGAGAGAAATGCTACTGATTTGATATAAATATATCGGTAAATATAGAAAGTACAGACGAACACAGTGATAAGTTAGACAATAAGAAACCTAGCATCATTTTCTAGCCTACTAAGTAAACAGCAAAGTATTGACAAGCAGCTAATGCTAAAGCTAACTGTAAATTATGATCAGAATCACTCAGTTATACTTTTAAGCAAATATATTATTTCCTCAGTATCTGCAGACATTCATCGCTGAGCAGCAGGTTGTTTGTCAAGCTGGGAAACTATAGCTAAATGTAAGCTAGCTAACGTTAGTGAAAGTTAGCTAAGTAGCATTAGCTAACGTAACTTTAGCCACCAAAGGGATGAACGGAGGCTGTCAACAGGATTTTCAGTATGATACTCTCAGTTCAATCAGTTTGCTCTTTTTCCCTCTAAACTACATTAGCAGTTGTCAGTAAATGTTAAGATAGTTCTGTTTGCAATTAATATAATAACAAAAACTATTTGCCTCATCAATTCAAAACATTTGAACATTTTTCTAGCACTCAATGTCTGTACAGTTTTCTTAGATGAAGCAAGAAATGATAAATGACCCCCTTCCTGATTGTTCTTATCAAGTTATGAAACATTTCCAACGTTTTTAAATGGAGAACTCTTAAATGAGAGGGCTATTCTCTGTTTGGAGTGTCAACAAAACCACAATATCTTCTTGAAAACAGAATTTCAGAGACAACAGAAACCTCACAAATGAAGAGCAACCTCGTCTCTCGAGCATCTACGCTGCTCTTGTCAGACCAGGATAAGGTTGACTGGACATTCTGGTAAATAGCTTTCAAAAGAACCTTAAAAATTGTCTTTTTCTCCGCGTCTTTTACAAAAGAACAAAGGATTGAGTTGCGCCGTTAACCCCGCTTGCCCTTCCTCCTTCTGCCAGTTCGGCAACTCATCAAATGACAGAAAAAGCTAAAAGCCTAGAAAAAAATATCTCATTACAAAGACTATTTCCCTCATCTGTGTGGTTCAGTGAGGAAGCAGATTGCATTTCAGTACTTCATTAATAAATGAGTATGTGAACAATGGCAGAATGATGGCTCCATTGTCTTGCAGCCAAAGTCTGAGGCACTCTAAAGGCCAGCAGCAAGATAGTCATTATGCTGCCTTTTCAGCTCTTAAGTCTGCATGAATAACAGTGTAACTGGAAAAAAACGGAGCTTCAGTTTAACGATAAAACTTTGCTACTTGAGTCTCAGAGAAACTTTGTCCAGTTCGTTCAGAAATCAAAAACAGAGACTCTTGTCTGTCATCTCTGAGGAAATTACGCAGCTGTTGCGGAAAGCATTCAGTCTCAGGGAGGGTAAAGGGCGCCACTTACATCCCAGAATGCACTGGGACTGGATGAAATCTGACAGGTGGAAATGATCTGAGTGTGAAGGAAGAAGAAACTGAGGGCTTGTTCTGGGTCAACACACAAGCAGAAAGACTAAAAGGGAGAGGAGGAGCTGAGCGGCAGTGGGAGGAAAGCTTGGCCAGAGTGATTAAAAGCATCTGTCAGACTTTTAGTGGAAATGTTGTGTTGTCTGATGGCTGATCCCTCTGCAAAAAGCACTTCCCTCTGGAATGTGTTAATCAGAGTTTTGAGCAACATATTTAAAGTCCAGGATTTTGACAGGATAACAGAGTGGCTTTAAAGGGGCCATAGTTTGCTTTTGGGGGGTTTCCCTTTCCTGTAGTGTATTATATAGGTTTTAGTGCATGTAAATGGTTTGCAGAGGCTAAAATCCCTGTGTTACTCGGAGGTATACCCCTCCTTTGTTTACTTCTGCGACAGAATGACATCACAATGTTACACCCTCGCTGCTATTGGCTAGCGCTCAAACTCATTGTACATGGTGAGCTAAGGGGCGGGACATCTCTAAGCAGTTGACCAATCACAACAGAGCCAGGCAGCTAACCAATCAGAGCAGACTGGGCTCTGGTTTCAGACAGAGGGTGAAAAGAGGCGCTGCAGCACAGGCAGTATGAGAAACATAAAGAGCTTTTTGAATATTAAAGAACAGAGACATGAGGAACAAATACAAATATGAACCTTAAAATTAGCAAAATAGTCCCCTTTGAAAACTAGACATTGGCTGTAGCCCTAACCTTTATCCTCGCTACTCATGACTTATCTGACATCCACACATGTATCCCATCTGTGAGCCACACATCTTACCTTTCAATCAAATCCTTGTCATTCCTCCGTCTTTAATCAACACATCGCTGTGTTTCCACCATGCTCACTGCTACCGTGCTAATGAGAAACTTTTCATAATTAGCTTGAGATCTGTTCCACACAGACAGTCGGAGAGTAATTAATCACAGCAGATTAGCCAGACTTTATGTTTACTCATATATTTTACCTCTCTTTATGGCAGTGAGCGACGCCACGATATCACCCGCTGTTTCTCTGAGTAATGGCAAGCTGCCGGACTCTCTGAAGAAAGCCAAGGTCAGAGATAATTGATTTTGCAGTAATGCAGAAAGAGGTACAGTTTGCTAATGCAGTGAAATTAGCATTCAGAGACGTTGTTTGCTCAGGCATCAGATGAGACAGCAGGAACAGGCGGGGTCCTGCTGTCAGTCTGACTTCTCATTTGCCGAGAATGATTGCAGGTGGAAACAAGACGTCTAAATCCTCCACTATTCAGAGTCTGAGACAAGACAAACTGACACATTAGAGATCACATAAAGGCTTTAAATTATGTAGAGTGATTTTAAATGTAGATAGATGAGGTCTTGCCATTAGTAACAGCCTGTAAAATATCTATCACAATATAAAATGATTTTTACCTCGTTATTCACCTCGTAAATTCCCCTTCTTTTGGTTCAGTTTCCAGATTCATTATAGGTTCGGCCTACAGTAAACAGACATCATGAAGGAGGAAACGTTAGTGTTTCGACTTGTAAAGTGTTGTAATGTATATGCATGTGCTTCCTAATCTATCGTTCTTTATTATAAAATGTATTCCAACTCTGTAATTTTGCTAGTAATCACCTTTTTGTAATAACAGTAAGCTGATAACGTCAGGAGCTGGGCTTATAGGCTCCGGGGCCCGGGGAAAACTAAGGATGGACACTTGAATATACAGTAAGAGTGGTTGTCCTTTCAGGATTCAGGAGTGAGCGACAACCAGGTGTCAAATAATGGCGCTCAACACAACTTTGTCCATTAACCTTTTGTTAAGCGGGCTCTTCTGAAGCCCACTCAGTACACTGGAAGAATTCTCCTATGAAAGCCACTCAATGTAATAACCCGTAGCCTGTGCCTCTGATCCGGTATCACTTATATTACACCGGATGCAGCTATTCCATACCTGAAGGGACTAGCTTCTTAAACATGTGTTATTTGCATTGTGACAGACCTGACAAATAAGGGATGGAGCCATTTATAAAAAGCTCTTATAGAAAGCCTATATACTGTACCGTATGCTACAGGCAAGTCTAACTTAGTATTGGACGGGAAGAGATTCAAAGGAGTCTCAAAAAAAGTGTGGCCTTTATGCAAAAAATACAGGAAGGGGAAGGCTCGAAACACCTAGTTCATACCCCGAATGTTGCGCGAATATGTCCGAAGAATAAAAGGTTGATCACCGCTTCAAACATCCAAACTTTAAGTCAGATTGAAAGCACTCAAGGAGACCTTAAGATTGTTGGTTTCCTAAATGATGAGAGGTTGTCACAGTTTCAACTAACACTTTTAAGGGCATGGATGAACGCCATCCATTTACAACATTTAAAACAATACCCATGGACTGAATACACTTTACCAGGTTTGTTGACATGCAGAAACAGTTGCCCTACATGTTTAACTAACTCGTTGTAACAAAGTACTCAAATGTTTGCAGCGTTGCCCTCTATCCTTCTCAACAGGGCTGTCTTTAACCAATTTAAGACCTAGGATTTACTAACTCCAAGCATCACTTTAATACGCTTCACTTTTCTGCCCAGTGACAATATACACCACTCCAGGAATAGCTGTCACTGGATTAGAAAAAACCCAGTTGACGGCTGACTGAGCTTGTGTTGGCACTTGTCAACTCGTAAAAACATATGTTGTGACGCGAGCATATGTTCCAGAGGAGTTTTATTCACACACATGAATAAAAAATAGGCTTTGTGAGAGCAGAAAGCCTCGGATGTTCGTCAAAGACTGCTTCCTTGATGTTGTTATGAAGCCTTCATCTGTTTGTATCAACTTCCTGTTTTATTTCCTTTGTTTTTCTAAGGGTTATACTGGTGCGTCTCACTCTTCCTGACACGCTGTCTGTGTGATTTTGAAGCTTGTAGCCGCAGTGATGGCTGATGTCAGTGTTAGCCAGCGTTCAGGAAGAGGAGTGTCACTTTTCCTGTTTTTTCAGAGCGGTGAGTGTTGCACCCCGCTCAGCAGTCCGAGAGGATTACTGAACAGGTTTGGAGTGATGTAGCATGGAGACAGTTTATTCTGTGCTTGATTATTTCCACCGTATCATTCATATTTAATTAAAGGGGCTCTATTTTACTTTTGGGGGTTTTCCCTTTCCTGTAGTGTGATTTTATAGATTTTGGTGCATGTAAATGGTCTGCAAATGCTAAAATCCCAAAATTCAGGGAGGAGTTTCAATCCCACAAACTCCCCTCCTCCCTGAAACACCTCCATTGGACTGCTTTGTTTACTTCTGTGATATAATGACATCACTCGGTAAGCACTTTTTGAACATAAGGCATGTCAAGAGGCACAAGGTACACATTTGAACCCTGAAATTAGCATATCAGGGCCCCTTCAAGTGGAATAAAGAGATATACTTAATTGTAAAAATACTACAACAACAGATAAAGCTCAAAACAAAATCCTACTTAAATAAAATACAAAAGTATTAGCATTAAAATATACTTAAACCGACAAAAGTAAGAACACTTAAGCATATTAGCTGATGATCATTGATGCATTCATGTCTTTAAGAGCTGGGAAAGTAATCATTTGAACTACTTTAGACATTTTAATCTATGATATATGTAAAAAAAACAAGTCAATTTATATGTTATTATAGCTAGTAATCTGAATTTGTAAAATAGCTTAAGCTGTGAGATACATTTAGTGGAGCAAAACATACAATACTGGCTTCCCAAATGTAGTGGAGTAAAAGTATTAAGCAGGATTACATGGTAATGAATGCCATACATTGACTTTCTGTGTCTTGAATGTAAAGTAATTAAAACCTGGCTGGCCAAACTAATGAGGCCTGACCGGGACCTGTGCACTGGCCTTGTCACTCCGCCATGGTGGATTTGTTGGGAGAAGTTGGAGTTAGTGGATAACTGTCTCTGAACTGTGTCTGCCTGGCTGGACATGGCTGCTTCAAGAGGTAGAGAGGTTGACTGCTGCAGTGTGTGTGGGTTTGTCTGTGGGTTTGTTCGGGTAGCTTACACACAGCTTGCACAGGGAGGGAGGTGAGACACAAATAAGAAAATATGTGGGAAGTGATGTTGAGAGGAAACCGGAGAGAAATGACAACCGATAGATATAGCCGGACGACAGCGAGACAGAGTGGTGATGCTAATGTTCATTAATCATTTAGTGAGAAATCTCTCTCAGTACCCTCACCTAGAAAAATCCAGGAATACCCGCTGTGTGTGTGTGTGTATGTGCGTGTGTGTGTGCGTGTGTCGCTGTCAGTCTACGCAGAGCCAGAGGACAGCCAGCTACCCTCCCTACTGTCTCGTCATTTTCTCTCTTTCTCCCTGTAGGGTGGCCATTACAGCGAGTCCCCTCAGGCCATGCCACACATGCACACGCTGTAGCAAACAATGGGAAACTGTTTTAGTAAGCATTCACACACACAAACACTCCATCCATCCATCCAGCCACAGCTCAAGGGCCTTGGTGAGTGGGCAAACGCCCCAGGTGCAGCAACAGCAGCAGCAGCAGCAGCCCACATGCTAAGGCCTTGGCCACATTAGCATCCTGGCGGGAGATATTTCGGCTGTTCTTGCCAACAGCCGGCAGCTAACGTCCTCCCACAAGAGCTGGCACCCTTTACAGGAGCTGGAATGGTCACACAGTGGGAAAAATCTAATCCTGCAGTGTCCTCACCCACAGAGGGGCTTATTTAGGCCACTTTAAATAAATATGAGTCCTGTAGGTGATGTGCGCTCACAGGGATTTATTGGATTAAATGGTTGCAGCAAAGAGCAGGGTTAACGCTGTAAGAAAACAAGGCTCTGATGCAGCAGTTATCGTACATGAAGCCAATTTAAACCCCTTCAGAGTGATCTCACATGACAGCCTTATATCCTTAGTGTAAGTGGACCCTGCAGCTGTGCTTCCCCCTGCGGATTAGCACCTGCGTCATCGTTCACTGCCTCTATTCGGTCCGAGTCAGCCCGCCTCCACCCCTGAGCGATGATCACACTCCAGTTGACAGTCATTTGAAATGTACCGTACCTGCGTAGGGGACGGGAGCGTCTTTGTCCAGGGCCACCAGCGGAGGATCGAGCAGAACGACGTCAGTGTTCTCGGTGATCACCCCATGGTACGACGTCTCAATCCACGGCTTGTGTTTATTCACTGTGGAGACAGGAAGGAAAGGGTGAGATATCAGGGGAATACTCAGAGGAATTGTGAGTCTTAAAGGCGTCCTACTATGCTTTTCTTGGGTTTTAGTGCATGTAAATGGCCTGCAAAGGCTAAAATCCCTGAGTTTCTCTCCCACACACTCCCCCCTGCCTTAAACACCTCCATTGGAGTCGTACTAGATTGGTCTAACTTATTCTGTATGTTTTAAAATGTGGACTCTTTATATAAGGCTCCATATATTCACTCTTTTATTCTATTTTTCTGTTCTTTGACCTATTTTTTTGTGCAACGCCTTTCTGACACGCTGCTGTCACAAACCAATATCCCAATTTGGGACTGACAAAGTATATCCAATGTAATCTAATCCGCATCAGAAGTGCTTTATTTGTCCCACACTGGGGAAATGTACAATGAAAGGGTTACAAAGGCAAAAAGTAATGCAAGTTAATGTGAAAACTCAAATAAGTACACATCTAATCTAATTGAATTTCACCAGAGAAACCTTTCAAACATTCATCTTTACGTTGGATACACACTGCAGAAACAAACATGCCCTTCTCATACTGTTCTTGGCACAACTTCTCCAGCAGCGTTGGTTTCTGCAACACATTCTCATTTGGATAATCCCCCCCTCCCCTCACACCCTCTTCTTCTCTCCCTTTTGTTCCTTTTACTCCCTCCAAACATTCCCTACGAGCTCAGTGCCATGCTTGATCAATGACCACCGCCGAGCTGCCAGCAGAAAAACAGTATCCAAGGCCAAGTCAAAACAAAGTTCACGAGCTGAGGGGCCTGATTAAGGACCGTAATTGAGTAACGGCCCCCTGGGCTGTGTGCGGCACTGCGCCGACCCACTTGCTATTTGTTTACCATCCTAAAAAGAAGAAGAAGAGGAAGGAGGAGGAGGCGGAGAACAACTGGAACCCTGAAGTAGGTCTTAGTGCTGCTTAGCTTTGCCAAAAAAAAGCTGGAAATGATATTTTGTCTGCTTTATGGTCAGAATCAAGTCGCCGGGCTGAAAATGAGACAAAGCAAGGCTTTCATTTGTGTTCCTCTGAAAGCTATGCATTAAAGAGAACACATCCTCTGGTTTATAATGGGGAATGAAGTGCATATGGAACAACTAGCTTCCATTCAGCAAAAGTAAAGTGGACTCTTTTCAAGTGCTAATCAAGAAACCATTGTAGAACACCTCAATCATGCACTGAATGTCAGTAAAAGCTGCTTGGCAGAGCTAACATTTATACTTTCCAAACAACCCAAACTGAATAATGTTAGCAGATATCATATTCTATCATTTCAGTACACAACAACACTTGCAGCTTTCACATTCTCTCAAGAACTGCTCATCAAAACAACTCAAAAAGTGTAAAGTCTGACTTGAATGCAGTTCCTGTTTCCTGTTAATCCCTGGGGAAAGGTGGAAGGCTGTCAATGAAGAATAGAAACCCCCTGGGTTAAAACGAAATGTGGGAACACTTGCTTCAATAAATACGATGATTTTTACCATGAAACATTCCCCTATTTGTGTTGTTCAATGGTGGGGCTAAAGCATATACGTATAATAATATACTCTACATATCGTAACTCTTGCAGGATGATAATAATAAATGATAATACTTGGTTGACTAGGAGACCTTTAGGAAAACATGCTAACATTACATGGATAGATAGAATCGGAGGATGAAACCCTCTTTTAGTCACATACATGCACACAGCAGAGCACACACAGTGAAATTGGTCCTCTGCATTTAACCCATCCTAGTACTAGGAGCAGTGGGCAGTGGGCAGCTATTGTGCAGCGCCCGGGGAGCAATGGGGAGTGGGGATTGGAGGTGTCCGGTGCCTTGCTCAAGGGCACCACAGCAGGGCCTAGGTGAACTGGGACCTCTCCAAGTAGCAGTCCACTTCCATATTTCAAGTCTGTTTGGGGACTTGAACCGGCAACCCTACGATTCCCAGTCCAAGCCCCTACTGACTGAGCCACTGCTGGACATTACATGCTAACGTTACATGGATGTATATTCATGAGCGTCAGCGCAGAAAGCATAGCTCACGGGTCAGAAGAGATCATTTACAGAGGCCCACGGATGGGGACACGGTGGTTTATTAGGATGTAATAAATATGCATGAGTTTGGGACAACCGTGAGGGGTGAAATAACGCTGGATTTCAACTATAAACGCCAAACTATAGATTCTGCAGAGCGGGATGCATGTAGAGGGTAATCAGCACACTGGTATCATCTCATGCTCTGGAATTATACAGCAACATGTCCACGCAATCATGCTTGTTTTTCAGCAGGAAAGGAAGGGCAAAAGAAGAACAATAGAAAGTGAAGGCGGATGAAATACACTTTCCTCGGACTCGGGAAAAGAGCACGACCCCGGTAAATGTGTAATACAGGATATAACAAGATTTGAGCACCCAGCGCGACAGCTAATGAGCAGTCTGGAGAACAAAAGAGACGTGTCCTAAGATTTATATCAAATCCTCCTCACAGCTCAGGAGCCACATTGACCTTTAAATCCTTCATGTTGCAGTGTGTGTCGCTCAGTGTGACTGCTGAGCAGCGTCGCACTGATCTAAATGTTATCAGGATTGCCAAAACATGTTTTATTCTTAGACTCAGGTAAGAGAAGGGGCTGCAATGATTCAGCAGTGAAGAAGGAGGCTTTCTCTATTGGATACACAACACACAAAGCCAGTTGGAGACAACAGAACCTGACACAATATTGATTTGGATTCAGTATGAAGGGTCTTTTTTTACTGCACATTTATACATGTGTCCAATTAATGTGTGGATCACCTTGATCTATACAGCCTTATGAATGTTAAAGTGTACTCCAGCAATAAAGTATTGCATTAATCTTTGTAACAGGTTAACATTTTGGACCCTTTGGTAGTCTCTGGGTAGAATTGACCGGGGACAAAACCCCAGCATTACAGAAATTGTCTTTGTCTCAGTTCCTAACAATACAGATAGCATATTCAATAAAGGCGTATAAGCTGATCAATAGATCACATTTAACAATGAAGTGTCATTTATTATTTAATATTTTTTCGAAATGAAATGAAAATGCATGTAAAAAATATACGTAACTATAAAGACTGTGGTTGCATAATTCATATCTAGGAAAAATCTAAATGAAATATTTGGTTTGTGAATATTTATATAATGTAGCTGATTTTCATTGTTTGAAGGACATAAATGTGGTATAGCATGAGTACTAACTAGGATTTATTTGGTTCTATTTTATAGATAATAAACCAAGGCTAGTTTCAGGCTGGAAAGATTTCATACAATAAAAATGCAACTTGAACCCAACATCCAGAGGTTATGAGTTGAACTATGCTCCAAAAACATATCCTTTTAATTCCCACAATGCAAAATAAATGGTGTGTTTTTCTGCCTGCTAAACCAAATCTTTTGAACCCAATATCCTCAGTTGGTCCCTAAAAAAATGTCCAAAATAACCCCGATAACATCAATAACCAAGGAAACTTATTTTAAAATGTGATCGTTCTCAAATCACATCAAAAGGTTCATTCTAAGAGCACAAAGTGATACAGCTGCAACAATGGAACAGTCTTTCCGCTATAAGAGAGACAACGCACACATACAGCGAGAGTGACAGACAACAGAGCATCCCACTGATGATCCCACGCTGGTGACCTGTGATATCACCACTACAGAAGATGGACTGCATCCCTCCGTCAGTCAGACAGGCCTATCGGCGGGTTAATGGTGTCTCAAAGCCTCGCTGCCGCCTCCGTGTGTGTGTGGGATCGAATGGTTTTTCACCAGGACTGATGAGGGCATTAAAAGGAGCGTCCACCTCCAGTGTCTTGATGGGGGTGCAACCTACATTTCAACCCCCCCCCCACCCCACCCACCCTACATCTGCAGCTCATCAGATCACTGGTGAGAAATACAAGGCTGTCTTAATAGAATTGGGGTCCATGTATTGACAGTTTGAAACATGCCCCCCCCCGAGCCATTAACGGAGAATGGATGGGTACACTTCTTTCAAATAATGCAGGTTACCAGAGGTGGAAGAGGGGTGGAGGGGGAGGCAAGAGGGGTGGAGGAACGAACAAGCCACACCATCAGTTGCTGATATTCCCAGAGGAAACATTGCATTCGTGATGGAACCGACGGCTGCCAGTGCTAATGCCTCGACACTAAGGCCACTTCCAAACCGACCTCTAAACCCTCCCCCTTCAGGAGTGAACCTGGGCGGCTGTCTCACTCTCAGCTGAATGAGGCTCCTTTCTTCAGGTGGAGGGTATAGCTAGTTTATCACTTCCTGTCGGAGGGTTTGATAACTTCCTGTTGCAGGGTTTGATAAATACTGTCAGTGCCCGATCCGTTCCCCCCCGGCTGCACATGCGCAAAAATAACAAACGGTTTCCGATCGCCAATATCACGCAATAAACTCTACAGACAGTTTCTGTGAACTACCAGCTGTTTCCGGTTAGGTAAACTAACTGGCTGCCGTCAAGTACCGTAAAATGTAAACATGCGTGGTACAAATCGGGCAGGAAAACGTTGAGTTTCCGCGTACGTCATTACGCGCATGTGCAGCCGGGGGGAAACGGATCGGGCAGTGACAAATACCGATTGTGGGTTTAATAACTTCCTGTTGGGGGTTTGATAACTTCCTGTTGGGGGTTTGAATAACTTCCTGTTTGGGGGTTTGAATAACTTCCTTTTGGGGGTTTGATAGCTTCCTTTTGGGGGTTTGATAGCTTCCTGTTGGAAGGTTTGATAGCTTTCTGTTGGGGTTTGAATAACTTCCTTTTGGGGGTTTGAATAACTTCCTTTTGGGGGTTTGAATAACTTCCTTTTGGGGGTTTGAATAACTTCCTTTTGGGGGTTTGATAGCTTCCTGTTAGAAGGTTTGATAACTTCCTGTTGGGGGTTTGATAAATACCTGTTTGGGGGTTTGATAGCTTCCTGTTGGAAGGTTTGATAGCTTCGTGTTGGGGGTTTGAATAACATCCTTTTGGGGGTTTGATAACTTCCTGTTGAAGGTTTAATAACTTCCTGTTGGGGGTTTGATAAATACCTGTTTGGGGGTTTGATAGCTTCCTGTTGGAAGGTTTGATAGCTTCCTGTTGGGGGTTTGAATAACTTCCTGTTGGGGGTTTGATAGCTTCCTGTTGGGGGTTTGATAGCTTACTGTTGGGGGTTTAATAAGTACCTGTTTGGGGGTTTGATAGCTTCCTGTTGGAGGGTTGAAACACTTCCTGTTGGAGGTTTGATAACTTCCTGTTTGGGGTTTGATAACTTCCTGTTGGGTGTTTAATAACTTCCTGTTGGGGGTTTGATAAATACCTGTTGGGGGTTTGATAAATACAGTGGGGCAAAAAAGTATTTAGTCAGCCACCAATTGTGCAAGTTCTCCCATTTAAAAAGATGAGAGAGGCCTGTAATTTTTATCATAGGTATACCTCAACTATGAGAGACAGAATGAGGAAAAAAAATCCAGAAAATCACATTGTAGGATTTTTAATGAATTAATTTTCAAATGATTGTGGAAAATAAGTATTTGGTCAATAACAAAAGTTCATCTCAATACTTTGTTATATACCCTTTGTTGGCAATGACAGAGGTCAAACGTTTTCTGTAAGTCTTCACAAGGTTTTCACACACTGTTGCTGGTATTTTGGCCCATTCCTCCATGCAGATCTCCTCTAAAGCAGTGATGTTTTGGGGCTGTCGCTGGGCAACACGGACTTTCAACTCCCTCCAAAGATTTTCTATGGGGTTGAGATCTGGAGACTGGCTAGGCCACTCCAGGACCTTGAAATGCTTCTTACGAAGCCACTCCTTCGTTGCCCTGGCGGTGTGTTTGGGATTAGTGTCATGCTGAAAGACCCAGCCACGCTTCATCTTCAGTGCCCTTGCTGATGGAAGGAGGTTTTCACTCAAAATCTCACGATACATGGCCCCATTCATTCTTTCCTTTACACGGATCAGTCGTCCTGGTCCCTTTGCAGAAAAACAGCCCCAAAGCATGATGTTTCCACCCCCATGCTTCACAGTAGGTATGGTGTTCTTTGGATGCAACTCTGCATTCTTTCTCCTCCAAACACGACGAGTTGAGTTTTTATCAAAAAGTTCTATTTTGGTTTCCTCTGACCATATGACATTCTCCCAATCCTCTTCTGGATCATCCAAATGCCCTCTAGCAAACTTCAGACGGGCCTGGACTTGTACTGGCTTAAGCAGGGGGACACGTCTGGAACTGCAGGATTTAAGTCCCTGGCGGCGTAGTGTGTTACTGATGGTAGCCTCTGTTACTTTGGTCCCAGCTCTCTGCAGGTCATTCACTAGGTCCCCCCGTGTGGTTCTGAGATTTTTGCTCACCGTTCTTGTGATCATTTTGACCCCACGGGGTGAGATGTTGCGTGGAGCTCCAGATCGAGGGAGATTAGCAGTGGTCTTGTATGTCTTCCATTTTCTAATAATTGCTCCCACAGTTGATTTCTTCACACCAAGCTGCTTACCTATTGCAGATTCAGTTTTCCCGGCCTGGTGCAGGTCTACAATTTAGTCTCTGGTCTCCTTTGACAGCTCTTTGGTCTTGGCCATAGTGGAGTTTGGAGTATGACTGTTTGAGGTTGTGGACAGGTGTCTTTTTATAATGATAACGAGTTCAAAAAGGTGCCATTAATACAGGTAACGAGTGGAGGACAGAGGAGCCTCTTAAAGAAGAAGTTACAGGTCTGTGAGAGCCAGAAATCTTGCTTGTTTGTAGGTGACCAAATACTTATTTTACCGAGGAATTTACCAATTAATTCTTTAAAAATCAGACAATGTGATTTCCTGAATTTTCTTTTCTCATTTTGTCTCTCATAGTTGAGGTATACCTATGATAAAAATTACAGGCCTCTCTCATCTTTTTAAATGGGAGAACTTGCACAATTGGTGGCTGACTAAATACTTTTTTGCCCCACTGTACCTGTTTGGGGGTTTGATAGCTTCCTGTTGGGGGTTTGATAACTTCCTGTTGGGGGTTTAAATAACTTCCTTTTGGGGGTTTGAATAACTTCCTTTTGGGGGTTTGATAACTTCCTGTTTGGGGTTTGATAACTTCCTGTTGGGGGTTTGAAACACTTCCTGTTGGGGGTTTGATAGCTTCCTGTTGGGGGTTTAATAACTTCCTGTTGGAGGGTTTGATAACTTCCTGTTGGGGGTTTGAATAACTTCCTTTTGGGGGTTTGATAACTTCCTGTTTGGGGTTTAATAACTTCCTGTTGGAGGTTTGATAACTTCCTGTTGGGGTTATAATAGCTTCCACTCATCACTGGTTGGTCTGGAACAGCGCTTCATGTGGCCGACCCTCGATGCACATTTGCTAGCAGAGTATCATTGGGGAGGGAGAGGATGTAGGGGCTGGTTTAAAGTGAGCCAAAGTGGTAAGCGACATACTCCTCTATGGCAACTTGAACAAAAACTAATAATCCCCTGATCAACAAGAAGGTAACGTGACACCCCCCACAGCCAAATGATTTTGCATCATTTCTCTCAGCGTGGTATGATTCAGAGAGAAGCACATCTACGGGGTTGCTCTCTTTGCAAAGTCTTCAAACTTTAGTGTGCTAACAACACACACCAATGTGTAAAAGTGGCCGTTTGGCATTTTGATTGAACCGTGCGCTGCTCAACAACTCAGCCTCCAGCCTTCTGACAGCCTCTAATAGGATGTGTGCTTAAAAAAAATCTGCAAACACACACACGCACACACACATACACAGTAAAGCAGAAAAGAAAAAAGCCTGAGCTGATCTCCAGGTGACCCCAATTTTTAAAGGCAAACACCTTCAATGGCTACTAAAAGCACTCGGTAAATGGCATGCAGTAACCTCGCTTTGTGAACGGAGAGAGGTCGAATTGCCAACGTCTTGTGAAACTCGAGGCTATTTGCCTGAACATGACAAGCTGAGATGCAAGAGCGTTTGACATCTTCAGGACTGAACGGCAATCAAAGACAACATTTACTGTTTCAGATGTTAACGATCGGATTAAAGAAACGCTCCAGCGAGATTGTTTTGTACGCTTATTCAAACCTGAGCCAGGATTCAAATACCATGACCTTTCGCCACCGTGTCACCCAGAGGAAAGGCAGCGGGGAGGAGACCGGACAAAATCATTTTATTTAACATATTCCTCGAAAAAGAGTGTAAACGGATATTTATATTTCTTTCTGTCTTTATTGTTCTAAGTTCAAATTATTAATAAAAACAACAATAATAATAAAACTAAATAAAAATAATAACATTAAAAATAATTATACAAATAAATGATAATAATGATATTAATTTAGCTATATAATAACAACAACAATAATAATAATAAATAGCACATAGAAAATAATTATAAACTATATAACAATTTATTCTAAAACAAACAAAACAGATCTTAAACTAAACGCACAAAACAAATGTAGAGGTGCGTGTCTGTTGTCAAACATGCCCCCTAATGTGGTTTCAACCTTCTTTTAGTTAAATGAAAAGCTTTTTTCCACCTTGTTCTGCTTCCAGCTGTATTACACACCTTGTTTTTGGTAAATAGCGGCTAAATGAATAAATTGTTTTTATAATAACCTCCTTGTAATTTCCTCTTTTCACAAATGAGTGGAGTTAGAGGCCTGAGGATTGTTTTCGTGTCTTTAAATCAATTTAATTACAGGGTCTGAGGGGAGCAGTTATTAATAATGATATAATCAGAGTGTGTGACAGCGGAGAGGTGAACGCTGAAGCTCGGCTGCCCTTTACTGCTGGCTGCCGGTCAGCGGGACTATCTGCCGCCACCATCACTGCCAATTAAGCCGACAGTTGCGGATTTGACTTGAGGCTCCGAGGGTGGCAGAGGCGCTATAACAGCTGATTAATCTCTGACCGGGCAGCGCCACGCCACCATCACTGTGCCGGTGGGTTTAAACCTCCTAACAGGCCGGGAAAACCGCAATCTGAACGGGCCCCCTCGGGGGGGGGGGGGGGGGGAAGAGAAACAGTTGTAATTAAAAAGAGCTCTGTAGGAAATTAAACTCTGATTGATAAGGTCAACAATATGGGCTGTGATGAATACATCAGCATAATGAAAAGCAAACTTTACAGAGACAGCCAGCAACAGGCAATTACAGCAGGGAGCTCATGCCAGCGCCGAGAGGCTCAGAGATGTCCATCAACGGGTCACTGCGAGTTATTGAGAAACATCCTACTGACACCGAGGGGGGGGGGTGGTCTCTGCAACCACTCCATGGGTACAGTGATCCGTGTCTTCTCTGAACCTCGGAGATCTTTGCAAACTTGAATCTCCTCTGCAGCTCTCCGTGCTTCACAGAGCCGGCTGACAGGGACCATCTGGCTGCAGGGGACTTTATTAAATATAAAAGCCTCTAAGTGGATTTCTTTTTCTGGTTACATGGAGTTCTCAAGTTCCTGAACATCGATTTTGACTTGGGATCAGCGGGGCTAAAGGGAAACGCGTGTATAGTGTATAATCACAAGTTACATTAACATTTTAATTTGAACTGAAAATGTATAAAAGACGCACTTCAGTGGTTAAGTATTACACAGAGTGGCAGAATGGGTCAATCTCCAAAAACATATATATATATGATATGTTAATCCTTATAATGCAACCAAATGGTGTCTGTTTATAATTTAAACTTTTGAACATCTTTTAGAGGGGAAATATGAATCCCATTTTCAGGTTCATATCTGTATTCTGTGTCTCTCCTGGGACATGTCTCCATGCTTTAATGTTCAAAAAGCTCTTTATGTTTCTCATACTGCCTGTGCTGCACCACCTCTTTACACCCTCTGTCTGAAACCAGAGCCCAGTCTGTTCTGATTGGTTAGCTGGGTGGCTCTGTTGTGATTGGTCAACCACTTAGATATGCCCCTTAGCCTATCACGCACAATGTGTTGGGAGTGCTGGCCAATAAAAGCAACTGAGGCGTTTCACTACATGTCTGGCAGAGATTGTAGCCTTTGTAAACCTATAGCACACACAACAGGAAAGGGAAAACCCCCTAAAGCACAGTTGGGCCTCTTAAAAGTGAATCTCTTCAGTTTATAAGACGTGCTTTTTGTTAAATACTCGAAACCCAATCAAAAAGAATCCTGATAACATCAAAAATGATAGCAAATTGTTTTAAATTCCACTGTTTTCTTTTCAATTGACTTAATATGACTAAGCATTTTAAAAAGTAATTAGCTTAATGTGTTGGAAAAATCAGGGGCAATTAATGAAACTGAAAGGAAAGCCAATGTGATTTGAATCAGTGGATCACGTAATAAGAAAAACGATGAAACTTGAAAATGTTTGAGGACTGAACATCAGCTTCCTTCATCGCTTCAATGTTTGCAATGTTAAATACAACAAGGGGAACCAGAGCTGGGATCAAACAACAGCTGCCACGCTCAAACAATAAAGTGTATTTAGTGTTTGGGTAGAATACAAGACAGTTCATTACTCAGTCCGGGCATACAGCGGAGGAGTGTGTGCCAAGACACCTCAGACAGCCTGACCTCCGCTGCCCTCTTCACCGGAGCTCCTCCTGCTGTCCTCTCATCTGGCAGCAGAGTCTGGAGGACATGCAGAGTGAACTTCAGACTCTAACAGTGCTAAAAAAACACCCCACCTCGCCGCTGTAATTGAAAATGATGACATGGCCTGGAAATAGTTCACCTGTTGCTCCCTGTTTGACCGCTTCTGGGCGGTTATGTTTGGATTTAGTTTCATGAGATTATGAGCTGTTTGTTGCCCTGGGCAGGGTGAGATAAAGCAGGATCATACCGTGCTTTTTGAGAGTGTAATACAATTCAGTGAGTGCCCTGTGTGTGTGTGTGTGTGTGTGTGTGTGTGTGTGTGTGTGTGTGTGTGTGTGTGTGTGTGTGTGTGTGTGTATGTGTGTAGTTGTGTAAAACCTAGGAGTTTTGACTACATGTGTGTGCTGCCTTTTTTGTTTTCTAGGCCCAGGGCAGGTTGTGCATACTGGCCACGATCCAAGTGCCTGGTGCCGTGTGTGTGTGTGTGTGTGTGTGTGTGTGTGTGTGTGTGTGTGTGTGTGTGTGTGTGTGTGTGTGTGAGTGCTTGGCATGGCAGTGAGGAAGGTTGGAGAGGCAGAGCAGTGTTGCAGCAGGACCCCACAGCCTCAGAGAACACACACACTACCCAGCAACAAAAAAACAAACAGCCATTGAGCGCTGTGTGTGAGCACGGTAAACAAAAACAACACAGAGCTGAAACCTTCATAAAGGTGTGTGTTTCCTTCTGACACACACTGAAAGACAACACTGCCACATATATCAAAGTACAGCTTTATTTGCACCTCAGTGAACAACAGTATTCCTGTGTTGACATTTCTCTCTTTTCTACTCCTGAACATCGTCCCTGCAACAAAATGATAGAGCCGAGACAAAGGTCAGGCTTTTATCACCAGCTTGTTTTCCTTCCACCTTGGCTGTAGTACAACCCCCCCTCTCATCTGGAGTCAGAACACACACACAAGCATAAAAAGAGGACAATCAAAAAGGCACGATGCTGCAGTGCCATAGTGTGTGTTGCTCTACTTTCACATGGGGACTTATTAACCTGCAGAGATAGGGAAAAGCTAAGGCTTATTTATGGTTCAACGTCGACGTAACACAACGACCACGCAGCCGTGAGCATTTACAGTTCTGCGTCGGGTTCACGTGACGCAATGCAATTCATCGCCACAACGGTGGGGGCGGTGGTGGCAAAGTCCATAGGGTGTTGGCCTGGGAACTGGAAGGTCACCAGTTCAAGTCCCCGAAAGACCAAGTGCCACCGTGGTGTCCCTGAGCAAGACACTGGTTACCTACACTGCTCCCCGGGCGCCGTACATAATGGCAGCCCACTGCTCCTAACACTAGGATGGGTCAAATGCAGAAACCGCATTTCGTTGTCCTAGTACTTGTACTCTGTGCAATGACAATAAAGTTGAATCTTCTTCATCTTCTAGGGGGCGCAATGTTTTTCTAAAGACTGACCAAGATTCTTTTCACGTCTATCGTCGTCGCTCGTTGTATTTGTTTACCAGACGTTCACCAGATGTTCTTCTGCTTGGTCCATTCTAGCTCTTTTTAAAAAATGGCGGTCTTTGTGGATTGTAGGAAATGAAAACTGGGGAAAAGAGAAAAGACGGAAATGACGTTGGTCGTTTTAGCGGACCAATCACAGCCCTTACGGCAACGTCGACGCATCGTTGCCTCGTCATTGAACCATATCTCGGCTTTGACTGCACAGTCACTGCTCCTCCGCTGACCCACAATGCCCCTGGGGAAGAGTGAGAAAAACAAAGAGGGGGAGATGTGGGAGTGTTGTGCATTAAGGTACACGGCAGGAAAAAAAGGAAAAACTAAAAGCATCAATCCAAAAGACCAGGAGTGGATGTATAGGAGCAGGAAATGCACTTTTGGTGCCATTACCCCAAGCTATCATGACCCCTCTTCATCAAATTGCTTCAAAGCCACAAATGTTCCCTTTGTGGGTCATTTGAGAGCCATCATCCTGTATAATTTGTAATGTGGCATTTTCAGCTTCCTGCCCACACACACTGTATGCGCTGGAAGCATGTCAGGAGGAAAATCACTGTGATTTACCTCCAGACCCAGACCTTACTATATTATTGGGTATAATAGCTTATCTTAACTTTTCTGCCGGACTTTATTACTACTATACTTTACAATAAGTGATGTTTCATTGCTCGATTGCCATTTAGTTCCCGTTCAGTATCCTGCAGAAGTGTCCTTGCTATTTCTGTTTTATACTTGGACGTCATGTTTGAATCCTTATCACTTTTTTTTTTCAACACAGTTGCTAAAGAAGTTTGACTTCCCTGAGGCTGATATCTCAGACTGCGCTTGATTCAATGAGGATGAATGGTTTAGCTCCTTCGGTTGAGTACAAAACAAATCGTCAAAATACAAACAAATACAGATAGTTAGTTAGCTAGTGGGGAGTTTTCCCTCTCCTTTGGGTTTTAGTGCATGTAAATGGTCTGCAAAGGCTAAAATCCCTGTGTTTCTCTCCCATACACTTCCCCCCAAACGCTTCCATTAGACTCCTTTGTTTGCTTCCGTAACAAAGTGACATCACTATGGAACAATCGCACTTCTATTGGCCAGTCATAAAACACATTATAGGTGTTTTAGATTAAGGGGAGGGACAGCTCTAAGCGGTTGACCAATCACAACATTGCAAGCCAGCTAACCAATCAGAGCAGACTGGGCTCCGGTTTCAGACAGAGGGTGAAAAGAGGTGCTGCAGCACAGACAGTATGAGAAAAATAAAGAGCTTTCTGAACATTAAAGACGAGAGACATGTCCCAGGAGAGGAAAACATACAGATGTTAACCTGAAAATGATCTTCATAGGGTCCCTTTAAAGTAGGTCATGTAGATCTGACTGTACAGTTCGAACTGCTCAGAGTTGCAGACAGAAGGAAAAGTGTTTCAATGATCAGTTTTGGGACTTAACCCAATCCTTCTGACACACATCTGCATTTTTGACAATTAAACGGAAAGAAAGAAATATGTAAAATAAAGATATATACCAATATAAAAGCGAGGGGAAGTAGAAATATGAACATCAAATAGCCACAGTTAAACACTTGTACTGATTCAACCCACTTCTCCTCTCTTGCCTCACAGGTAAGCGTCGCTCGTGTGTCAATGGGCCTACAGTGTGATAGGTGTGTGTATGTGTGTGTTAGTGAACAAGGAGTCAGGGTATACTGTAAGAGACACATTTCCAGGTCCTTTTTGATCTGTGCAGAATTTTGCTCCGGCCAGTTTATGTGGAGCTTCGGGCTGACTATGAAACAGGGGGGGTGAAAACACATTGAGCAAATAAAAGTATCCGTGGTGTAATCCTTTTAGAGCGGCTGCGCTTTTGAAGTGAAGGCCACCCTCTTATAGAACATGAGCTGCACTATGCACAGTAATCTGCTTTAAGATATGTGTGTGGGTGTATGTGTGTGTGTCTGTGTGTGTGTGTGTGTAGCACTACCCACACTTTATACCTATACCGCAGCTTGACCTTGGGAACAATTTATCCCCCCGTCTGTTCCTGTATACGGTACGTTTAGCAAACTTTATCAGGATTTGTTCCTTTCTCTTTCTATTGATCTTTCCTTTTCCTCGACTTTCAATTCCTTCTCTACACGCTTTCATCACTCAAATACATCCAATCAAACGCTCACTTATCTGGTCAGTCGCTCTGTTCCTCCAAAATGATTCTATACCACGGACACACGCTTCTTTGCTCCCACACACACACTCATTGAAGCTCTACACAGCACTTATTCCCCGGCGCTCCTGTGTTCGTGATTCCTCCTGGCAGTCCATTTCATTTTGCCTCTCTCCATCTTTCTCATATCACTCTAGAAAAATCGAAAGGCAAGTCGGCAAGGACGTGTGATGGGAGGAAGAGAGATTTCCCTACTGGAACTGTCTTTGGACCTCTGCTTCACACACACACACACACACACACACACACACACACACACACACACACACACACACACACACACACACACACACACACACACACACACACACACACACACACACACACACACACACACACACACACACACACACACACACACACACACACACACACACACACACACACACACACAGAACCACAACTGGTTCATCTCAGCTCTTCCTGGAGGCATGGAAAAAGAGTCTGCAAACGGAAAATTCCCCGAATGTCGTTTATCTGTCATAATGTGAAACTCAAACGACCACGAAAATGTGTGCATTTGACTTGATGATCAGCCAGTCACCGGTCATCATCATCATCATCATCATCAGTTCATCAGCAGACAACCAGCAGTTCTGTTTAGCAGCTAGTCGATCCGTGGGCGACTGGCGGTGGGTTGTGGGTTCGATCCCCAGCCCCTGCTATCAACATGTATCCTTGGGCAAGGAACTTAACCCAGAGTTGCTCCCGGTGTGTGAGTGTGAGCTTCCTCGAACAAATGACTCTATGACTGGGGTGTGAATAGATGAATGATGACTTATAAATCGCTGTGAGGGATCATAAAGACTGGATAAAGCGTTTTATAAATACAGTCAATTTACCACGTTTGATGAAGTGCTGACATTATAGTAGTAAGATTTACTAGATTCCCTGGAATAAAGTACACACACATGAACCAAAAACCATCAGAATTGATATCGCCATCGGCCAAATTGTTATAGACATCAGTAATGACTAAGCAATTTGCATTCCTACTGTGGAGCTCAACATTTAGCGTGCATGCCAGGCATAAAGGCAAACCTAAAAAGACTTCTCCACTGTCTTATTATTGCACTTACTCTTAAACAAAAGTCTACAGGAACTATAGTTTTTTTTCTTATTACATGCACTTGTCAAACCCTGGACCCTTCATTACCCATGATGCAACTCGCCCACCGACTCTGTTGTAGATTTTTTGTTTTTCATGCTAGTAGTGACCAACGTAGCCTTGAGCTAGCCTCCAGCAGAGATGAGGAGCAGCTCACAGAAGTGTGCTAACTCTCCCTGTAGTGACATCACTCGAGGCTGACCTCTCACAGCTCTCTCTCTCTCTGGAAACACTCGAGGCTTTATACAACTTTCCTCACATACGCAGTAGTACTTCACCAACCCTGGAAACAGACTTTTGTGTGTAGAATTAAAGGAGATCACGTCTACCTTTTAACAAACTTGTATAGGCAACCTGTTCTTCCTCAGTTGAAGACTAACCCGCACACTGGAATACACTTAACTTCCTGTGTTGTGTGATTGTAGGCTCCTTATAGCTCATTAACAGCCCTGAGGATCCTCAATAATGAAGTAGGTAGGAATACCATTAAATAGCTTCCTGTAGTCGGAGAAAATGGAGGAAGGACTGGACTCTAGGGTTTCATTACGTAGGAAAACACACAGCTGGCTAATGGAAATAAAACCCTGTCTTTTCTCCTGACAAAAACTGCACGCATTATAATTAGAAATTGGACAGGTTGAAATTGGTTAAGAGTGTGCTATGACTGCTCAGGACTCGAAACGTAAAGTTGAAGGCCTGTTTCGACTTAGGAAGATGGCCAAAGTTACTAAAATACGACCTAATTTATCAAAAAGATAACTCCATTATTAATGTAATGCGAAGTAATCCTTATACTGACTCGATATGCTGTATCTTAAACAGCCCTGATGACCATCAATAATAATACAAATAGATAAGGACGACACGTATAGCATCTTCTAGTAGAAGTAAATGGATTGACAAAGGGGAAATGGACTCTGGAGTTTATTTACGTGGAAAAGCACAACAGGAAACAAAGCATAATGCTGCATTATAAAGCACTCTCTATCTTTCCCCACGGTTTCGACCGCCAGCGCTACGGACCAGGAAGGCTTGTCTGTGAACTGTGAGAGCAGAAAAGCCTGGAAGGCAGAGACGGACATGAAAGGGTAAAGGTGATCCCAACACCATGCACCATATCTGAGAAACATGAGGACGATCACACACTCAAAATGTCTCTCTCCCCCTCTCACAGAAAAACACTGAAGCAGCAGCCAATCAGATTCTGTTGGACATTCCTCGGACACACCGACAGCTGCCGGCCTGTCTGAGGCAGATGAAGCAGGAGGAGAGATATCAACTCCCAGATCAGTCAGAACACATGAAGCAACACTTCTGGTGTGAGTGGATCTCTTCATGGTGCTTGTGTGTGTGTGTGTGTGTGTGTGTGTGTGTGTGTGTGTTTTAAGCAGTATAATGCCAGTAATGGTAGAGTTCTTCTTCTGTAAGAGCCTCTTAGAGAAGACATGACAGATTACATATTCTTGGACTATTATTTCAATTAATAGCAGCGTTTTTTGTACAGTTTTGCAAATATATATTGATATTATCGGACTATACCACAGTATACGGTTTCTGTTTTTCTATTATTCTGTATGGAAGATGATTAAAGAGTTTATTTCTTTAGTTATGATTTTAAAAGTCAGAATTCTGAGAAAAAAAGTCAAAAATTGAGCGATTCAGATTTTTAGTTGTTCTCAAAAGCCTGTTCTGCTACGAAGTGTTATATTTCATTATTTACAACGTGTGAAAGTGTCATAACGCAGCTTTTGAGAGTGCATGGTCAATATAGTGTAGCGACTAAGATGTCATTTGCACATTTGGATCAAAACAATACATGTTAGGTAAACAATGCTTTTGTCCAAAATGATTTACATTCACTTCAGACATTCCTCCAGGAGCGATTTTGGGCTAAGTATCTTGCCCGACGACACCTCCACATGCTGAATGCAGCTGCTGCATGGACCCTCTGATTGGTGGATAAGAGCATTTAACCCCCGAACCACAGCGGTGTTATAGCATATATTCTGCTACTGAGTCATTACGCTTGTAAAGGACCGGGTGAGACATCATTTGAATGGAAATCACCTGCTGCAACGCTGCAATTTATTTTAAATAAACCCTTGTTCAAGTTTTACCTGCCTCCCAGGAGCACTTTGGGTCTCTATGAAATTCTATGAAACATGAGTAAGAAATCCTTGCAGACTAACATAAACCTGCAGCATTGTATAACTGCTCACTATAACGGAGGATTGCAGTTCTGGTAACAAAACAGCTGTAAAAAAAACACCAAACACAAAAGCAACAAGCGAGCGAACACACCCACAGCCTCCACTTGTACACACATGTCTACAGGAAACTCGGACGGACAATAACTGTGCTATTCCTCCCACTGACCAGCGCTCTTTACTAAACAGTCAAAGCCTGCGCCTCGCACCACAACCCACTGGCACTTTATCAAGTGCTACAGCAATCAGTCGCTTGGGAAAAAAACAGCATTACAAAATCCTCTCAACCCGTTTTAACCCGACCAAAAAGCTCAAGTGGCTATTATTTATTTTCATTATACTGAAGTGAATGAGAGAGGAAAAAAACGGTTCTGTGCACATAATTACATGATGTTGTTGTTTTGTGCAGGAAGTTAATTCAGCTGGAAAACATGTGGGGGTTCAGGAGTCGAAGCCTGGCATCTGTTTGTATAGGCAACCTGAAAAGGCACCTGTCTTGTACCGCGATGTACAACAAGCCTCTACCGTTTCAAACACAGAGGCGAAAGGATGTCTTTTTCAGCCTTGAGATCCGTGTTTTTTTCCCGAGGAATCGGGGGCTCTGTACTTATGATGATTTGAGCTGTATCTGTTGAGTTGATAGCCTTGACTTGAGACAAAGAGGCTCATCAGCAGCCAGAGGAGCAACATCCTACACACACAGAGACACCACCAGGTTTTGAAACTGCTAGCAGTTGTTCAGCTGTTAGGATAAAAGCAGCGATGAACCGGAGACAACCTTGGAGGGTTCATTGGCGACTCGTCTGATGCCATCTCTCCGGAGAATAATGCTTTTTTTCCTGTAGCCAGCGGTGCAAACACACACAAATACTGTGAATACACACACGTATTTAAGCCATGTGCACATGTTTAGTCCCACACAAACACCGTACGCGTGTACATAAATGTTTCTGATGTTAGAGTTTAATCACATGGAAGAGATGGCACACTTCACAGGCCTTAGCAAACAGAGACACTAAAACATAAAGAGGATTATAAAAGCATCCTAATCAAAAACCTCTTTCAGACAAGTACCTACATGTGAGTACTTGCCGATACAGAGTACTTAATTATACTATTACAGTTTAGTCATGATTGTAAAAACAACATCCCACAGGGAGAGCTCTGACGTGAAGCGGATCTCGATAATGCCCGCCTCGCCACCTAAAACATTTCCAAACTGCAGACTCCTGAGGACAGTAACAGTGACCAATCCCCGACACTGGAATTGGTATCGGCACGTCCCCATCGGGTACCGTTTTTATTAGATATAAGATGAGACCATTAAATCGAGTCATAACCGGAAAACATGGCAATGAGGCTACAGCAATGTTAGACTGTGCAAGAAGTCAACATTTACCCCCCGTTGCAGCAGGGTGTGCACGCTCTACAGATTCGAGGCAGAGCAGAGAACATGTGCTCAGTGAGAAAGTGCACAGACGTGTATGTGCTCTTTACATTGAACTCTCTGAACACTTATGTGGATCCTTCTCCCGGATGACCAGTTGGCTAGTTCAGAGGCCATCCCCACTGACCCACTGCTTTACAGACGGCTGTACACACACACACACACACACACACACACACACACAAAGATAAATGAGTGGGGCTGTCAGCCTTTGAGAGGATAACAGCATCCATCAGTATGGCTTCAGAAAAACAACATATTTACTTTGTGGAGGAAACACAGAGGACAGTGTGGACAGGTTCTGCCTGCAGGCTGAAGCCCCTCACTATAGAGTCCTTATGATTGGACAATGAGTGGATCCCTCATGTCACTCTGACGGATATTTACTGCCTCAGGATGGCATTGTATCCCCACCATGACAGGTCCCTGCGAAAGAATCTGTCACTGTTGAACCGCTTAATCAAAGAGCATCAACTTTTTCTTATTTATTGACTTAGTTTGTCCAAATGTTAGTTGTTCAGAATACAATATAAAAGGGAAACAAATACACATATAGATAATAACAAAAACAAAAGACAAAAAAAAGAAAGCACAAATATTCAACGACTAAATCAGGAATAAATTCATCATTTAAATAAAATAAAATAAAGTTTTAAAGGGTGTAGCAAAAAAGGAAAATAACTAAATATATTTATAAAAATAATAATGAAAAAGAGGTCGAATCCTTAAAAATTCATACATTTTTTTAATAAATAAATCAAAAAGAAATTAAATTTGATGATTTGAATAAAAATGAAATCATGTTGGATTGTTAAAAAAATTAAACATTTGGATTCAAGATGACGGCAAGACAGTGATATATGGGACTACGTAAAACATTTACAACATACCTTAGTTGGTTACCTAATTTAATTTAATTTGTGAAGTTTTGTTGCACGGGTATTTCTAGAACAAAATATAGTATGAGGCGCTAACGTCTCTTCCCGCCAAAATCATAGCCCCGCCCACCTTCCGGTGAAAATCCTGCATTAGAGCGAAGCAGGAAATAATAGTGTCTTCATGTCTTAAAGCTGCTGAGTTATATATCGCACCTCAAACAACAAATAAATCCAAAGCTTCTTGTATTCGAAGCAGAGGAGTCGATTCAAAAGAAACGAAGTGAAGCTCCTCTCATTAGTTTTAAAAGGAGTATTTAATAAATGGATGCAGCGGTAAGCTTTACAAAAGTTTCACAGCTGTGGCTCAGTAGCTCAGAACACACTTGAACAGGCCCAAAACATGAATAGGGTTCACGACCTGTTTACGGTCCGAGGGTCCGAGCAAGAAGAGATCGATTCCTTAGTTGCATTGCTCTTTGTCCAGAGGTCGCCTCAAGTCGTAACAGTACTTCCGGTCAGTCTAGTGAATACGTGGGGGGTAATCTCCTTCTTTAGGGTATTACAGCGTCAATAAGGAGAATTAATCATTGTGTGTTTAATGTATAACACCACCAGTAATTCCCCTATTCACTCTTTATCCAGATTCTGTCCGCTAAGGAAACCAACGCTCAAACCCTCAGTTTTCTTCCGTCCGGCATCAAGCGTCATCAGTGTTGTATACATCCGGTTACAATAATAAACAATTTCAAAATAAGATTGCATTTCAAAATAAGACAGTGTTGTGGTTACTCTTAATATTGATTATTATTTCTTACAATTCCTCTCCAGAAAAAAGGAGAGTAAAAGAAAGGATCAGAAATCTCAGTTTCAGTGTCAGCCTGCTGCCTGCCACTCGTCCCCCGGCAGACCCACCGGACATCCCCTATTTATTCTCCGTAAAACAAAGCTGGTTGTGCCATCTGACCAGACATCTGACACCATCTTCATATTTCTGGACTCATTAAACCCTTTCTGACCAACAGAGAGATTGTTTTCTTGCATCATGAATACTGCACTTTGGTTTCAGGGACCAAGGAAGTAAACTCTCATCATGTAGTCCAGCTCACACTGCCTGACCCAATGTTCTCTTTCCTTTCTTTGCTTTGTTTTCACCTGAGATTTAAACCCCCCTCGTTGCTATTCACCACTCGCAGATTATACAAAATCAATTGCCTGCAATGAAGAAAGAACTCTCCAACTCCATTAGAGCCCTCCTCGCTGCGATCCTCACGGCGTTGACTTGAACGGCTCTGCGTTACACCCATCTCAACCCGGCTGCAATTATTCCGCAAAGGCTCTGGCAGGTCAACAAATGCAATTTCGACCCGGCGGCTTCGGGGAGCTATTTTCAACTGCTGAAAGAAACTGAAATAACTGTATTTGAATCTCTATTATTATTAAAAGTGTGTCTTTACCGTCAAGCTGAACAGACTAATGATTTACGGTTTGACTGCCGCTATTCATTCGCTTCCAATGAAACGGTGAACCTTTTCAAAGCACGATAGAAAAGTTAAGTTATAACTAGCTTTATTATAAATATGTAAGAAGTCCTGGAAGGAAACACATGGGGAATAAGGTAAGGGGTATGAGGGCAGGGGGTGCATTGATAAAAATGGGAGTCAACCAATCAGGGTTGATCCCAAACCCCTGCAGTTAGGAGTGTCCTTGGGGAAGATATTTAACCTACTGTATGTCTATGATATCTGCATGTAATTTAATGTAATGGTTCCCCACCACAACTCTGCATATATACAAACACATACATTTGAAAACCAAAATCAAATGAACCCACAGATTGATCACACTAATGGACTTTTCTCGACAGCTCAGCATGTTGTTCATCAGTCACAATCAATGGAAAATGTCAGCGCTTAGAGTCTGGATCTGATACCGTGGAACAACAACACACCACTCGGTTGACGGAGTGCCGAGAACATGTGTATTACTTACAAAAAGCTCCTGTTTAGTAATCAGCCGCAGAGGGCCTGTGTTGTCAAGTGAATGATAAATTGACCTGGGAACCACGAGGGAAATGAAACCTATTGTGCTATAATCAACCCCAAACGATATTTGGTTATGAAAAATGGCTTTAATCTAGAGCCAGAGTCTGCATAATGGAGCACGACCACGCGTAGCATGAGGCTTTGGTGCGGTGGCGCTTCCACCTGACACTGCTACTGTCATGGCTGCTGAGGAAGATGAACGCTTTTTGCAGAAATAACTAAGCGTCTTCAAATGTGCAAAATTGTGGATTTAGAGCACGTAACGCTTTCTGGAAGGCAACCTTTCAACACATTAGTCTAGTTGCAAGCTCATAGAGTCCTGTTGTGAACCCGGAAATGTACAGTACGGGTCCCCAGCACAGAGAAATTGATGGATTCTAAGTTGCATAGGTTGCATGAATTAGCATTATAGCCCAATAGTTTAAAAAATAGCTTAGCCGGTTTTGACCATTTAGGAGTGGTTTTGGAGGTAATTGAGGAGGCTGAGTCAATTTCAGGATGAAAAATGGCTGTTTTAGCAACAAAGTAGTCATACTTGTACTCCTGGTGGACTGATTTTGATTAATTTTGGACCGAGATTTAGGGGAATAATTCGGATTGGACGAATGAAGAAATGTCCCTACTAGATCATTTTAATTGTGTGCTCTCTATATCCAATGGTCGCCACACTACTCATGGTAGTCAAAATCAGCCCACTGAGAGTGCAAATACGGCCAATTTATAGTTAAAACGGCAATTATTTGTCCTGATAATGTCAGAAATGGACTCAGCATCCTCAATTATCTCCAAAATAACTGCAAATGTGTCCGAATCGGCTTTTTGTTTTACTATTGTAAACATACTGTAAGCTATAATGCCATTCATTTTAATGCAGAATCTGATCAGAATACCTTTTTCAGTCCCACAGGTATTAATGCAGTTTATGCTAATTGTGCAAATTGCCCGACATATGCAATTTAGCATCTGGCAGTTTCTATGTGCTGGGGACCGGTACTATACATTTCTAACTTAAAACTTTGATGTACTCAACATTTACGGGTAAAAGATAACCATCAGATTACTGTCAAACTATTACTAGCAGGATGACAGTGAAATAATACATTTTATAAAGATATTATAGGTAGAAGTGCTGAATAAATGGTCTTTATGGTTTATATTTAAGCTACTTTAATTCTTCTTCATTAAAATACATTTATTTTTGATTGAAGTAGGTTAACACCTGATTTATGAAACAAAAGTACAGTGTTTTGATTCATAAATTAAGCTTAAAACAGCATTTGTAAAGTATGGTGTTACATTCACTTGCTTTTCGATATGTCTTGCATTTGATATTGAGGTAACACAACAGAAAATAATCAGGTAACTCTTATATTTTGCTACTCAGACTAGGTTACATTTTTTGACATGTAACTAGTTCTTGTAACTACTGCATTTTTAAAGTCCCACCCCTGCCTGCCGTGACAGGACCATGAACTCAAACACAAACCTCTGTGCGACCCTCGTAACCGTGTTTACAGTCGACCCTATAACGGGCAGAGAGAGGGCTGACCTGCGCTGGTGACCTTGGTGGGGATAAAACAAAGTCCTCGCCCGCTGCAGGAGCATCCATCACATGACGTGAGCCGTTCCACCGCCAGCTCTGTAACCATTTTTACAGCCGGGGCCATCACACGGTCACGGTTCACTGTATCCCTGGCCTGGGTCTGACGCATCTGTTCCTGTCCGCAGAGTGAAGAGCAGGCCTCCATCAGTATTCTAGGTGAGCTCTGGTCCCTATGAATATTTGAGTTGCTCGCAGACTCGCCACCGAGGGCAGCATAAAGATGCTGGCTGCAGTTCAAAGGCCTCTTAGCATCAAAAGGCACAGAGGGCTGAAGCTATTTCAGATGAGAAGCGTGGTAGACAAGGGTGGGCAATGGCAGGTTGGACAGGGGTTAAGGTGCAGGAAAAGCCCAGTTAGGATAAGTAAAAAGGCTGGTAAAATAAAGTGGAACGCATTGTAATCTTTTCCCTTTAGGTATTTTCTCTTTCCGGATCTTAAGCTGCTGTTGCCAGTGTAAATAATCAGACTCACGTTCAGTGCCAGGTCCGTTTGCAAGGAATTTGCATTGGTGTAGGGTGGTGCAACATAACCGTCATATGGAAATAAGTTGTAATAAGTAGATTTATAAGATATTATAAAGTATAAAATAAGAATAAAGAGAAGTTTTTGCACCAAATTTAGATTTAAATATACAAAATAACTGAAAGAAACATTGGAAAATGAGTATGAAATAATGTTTTACATGCAGCTAATAAAGATTTACCAAAAGTCAGCAGCGTGATTCCTGAGCTCGCGTTCACTGGTTGGTGTTCATCAATCACCCGGAGCAGTACAGCGTTGTCGGGTTAGGTCGTTCAGGTTAACGTGAACACAAAGATCGAAGTCAGTCAGTCGGTGATTCCAGCTAAGCGCTCCTCATGTGTAAAAACTGGATAAATATCAGCTCATATGCACATGGTAAGCAGGCTAGCTGCACACGATTGGTGCATCTACTCGTATCCAATACACACACACACACGGAGTCGATTAGAGAAAGGTCAATCTTCCTTCTGTCTCCTCTGCTGTTCGTACTGCCACATTTGTGCGGCGTATAAGCCATCTCATTCTTTCCATCACACACACACACACACACACACACACACACACACACACACACACACACACACACACACACACACACACACACACACACACACACACACACACACACACACACACACACACACACACACACACACACACACACACACACACACACACACACACACACACACACACACAGTGACAGACTCCGGGGCTTTGAGGAGAATACATTACGCAGGTATCCAAATATCGAGTGAGAAGTAAAAAGGTGTGTGAGGTGGCTGATGCATTGTCTGTGTGTGTGTGTGTGTGGGTGTGTGTGTGTGTGTGTGTGTGTGTGTGTGTTTCTGGGGGACACCAGGTGTGAAAATGATAAAAATCCAAAGCTTGACCCCCTCTCTCTCTCTTTAGTTTGTGTTGCCTGCTCACGGTTTCCTGAGCAGCAGTGATGACTTGTTCTGTTCCCAGCTATTCTCTGCCCGTGAGATAAAAAAAAGAACCATTTTCTGTCCTTCGTTCTCGTTATGCCGGCGAAATAAATATGTTACAGCGACGCATGATCGGACTGCAGTGAGGGGGGAAAGAAGGGATGAGTGAAGGGGAACAGAAAGAAGGGAGAGAGAAACACACTCATCCATTTTTCATGGCTCCTCGCTGCTGCTGCTGAGAGAGGGAGAGAGCAGTGAAAGGGAGGGAGGGCTTTTTTCTTTTTTGCTACAAGCTAATCTTTTCTAGGTGTCCTCGCATGTTTACTAAACTTCACAAGGAAGGCCAGACAGAGAGGTGCTTTTGATTTGATGTCTGCCGCAGCTCCTTCTTCAAGGTTCTTCGGCTCGTTGTCAATTGATCAATTCAATTGTCCGCTGAAACCAGACGTCTGCTTTTGCCTACTTGTAATTCTACGATGCAAATCACAGATCGCTCAGAAAGAGAGTAATGGATCCAATGCCAACAGCCAACACGTGTGTGCCATGTTGACTGTATATGCTGTACATAATATATGTTGGCATTTGCCTTTAGATAAACAAATATCAGACTTCTAACCTGTAAAGCTGCTGTCAATCATTCCTTGACGAACACCGTGGGGCGGGTTTTCTTGGTGGTAAAGCAGGATAATCGTTAAGCAATCGCGGTAATGAAAGCAACTATAATCCAATCAGTCCCTCATAACGGTGTTCATTAATTGTTCACACTAATCTGATTACAACGGGAGAGGCTACAAGACGGGCAGAGTGATACCGTCCGATATAAATCTCGTCATTAGTCGTACATCCATTCACATTTTTTATCGTTTACAATATCTTCCTCTCGGCGCTGCCGTGTGTGTGTGTGTGTGTGTGTGTGTGTGTGTGTGTGTGTGTGCAAATCTGGATAACCTTTCAGATGATAATATTTCCCCCCCATGACTCACACATTCCCCACGCTAGATTATGCTAATGCAGCATTTGAGCGAGTCAATAAGGGACAGACAGAGGGCCCTATTTCTGTGGATCGGCGATGCAGTTGGAGTAAACAAAGGCAGAGTAAATTACTCTGGATCGCGCGGAGAAATGGTGCAAATCTGGAGACATGGTAGTAACTATGTAGAGTTAAAGGTGGTTCAGGATTGGCACCAGTGATGGCCAATCCAATCAACACTTCTTAACACTTTATAATTATAGCATTGGTGCTATGTGACTGCTCTGTAATTGAGGCACTGTACTGTCTATGTTTAAAACTAGGGACAGCATTGTGAGTAAATTGGTTGGATCACAACGAAACATCACAACTAAATGTTAGTTATGGTTTTGTGTGTTGTGTTCATACAATATGCACAATAGTAACAATAATAATTACTTAAATGTATATAGCCAAGGGTGATAGTACACGGGAAAGAACACACTGGCGCTACAGAGAAAACAGACAAGGAGACAGGTGGCAGATGAGGCGATGTGTGACGCTGTTTGTCTTGGCGGAGGTGACGAGTAACTAAGGTTGGAAGGCTATTTTAAAACAGATGAATTTCAGGGTTGACTTGAAGATTTCCAGAGAATGGCTGGTTACGGATTCCAGCAGAGAGGGAGTACCAGAGGGTAGGAAGTGAGGAGGCGTGAAGGGGGAATGGAAAGTAAGCCATAGTCTGAGGGTCGCAGAGTACGGGACGGGATGTTTGGGCGGAGGAGACCTGTGAGGCACATACTGATTATGTGTTATGAAATATTTGCAGATGCTATCCCTTCCCTATCAGCCTCTTTGGATTCCTTAGTCCTTCCTTACCAAATGTCCTGGTGCATTGAACCGCTGCGTGGCAGGAAACAGGTGTTATAGCTCAAAGCCCCGCTGTTATATGTTCCACCTCAGAGCTAGCTCTATATTTTCCTCTAGTGTGCTTCCTCTATCATTATATCATTATTGCTTAAAGCTTGTGCAGGTTTTGCTGGAATATAATAACTGCAAGAAAAATGTAGTGTCATGTCTCGGAAAATGGTTGAACCCTCCTTAGCCCTCATTAGTTTGTAAGATATTTTACATTTCTCTCCCCAGCCTGTTTGTTTACTTTGCATTTCTGCTTTTTTCATACAGTCTAACTTATTTAAAGTAAAGTTATTGATAGTTAAAGCACAAAACTGCAGAGCGTGGAGATTCTCAGTGTGATTCAGAGCAAATGTCTTTATAAAACTTACACACCTTATTTAAATGCAGCACCCATTTCACTGTCACAACCCCGCCCCCCCTTGTGCTATGCCAGGTGCACATGGCACCGAAATACCAAAAGAACAAGCAATTGAGTTTCAAGGTCACCAAAATGCCAACACGCTTTAAAATCTGCAGCGTTCGTGGAGCTAGTCAAGGTGTGTGAATCAGGTTCACAGAGACACTGACGGATGTGTGTTCAATGCATTCGGACGTGTGTGTACTACTCTCATCCACGCCTCTAAACGTGGATGAGAGTAGTTTAATTATAGTCTGATTACGCCTCAACATCTTCCCCTCGTCCCTCTCTTCCCCCACCCACTTGCTTTGCTTTTTGCCCCTACTTCCACCACTTTTCATTTTACAAGGCCTCTTGTTCCTTTTTAATGAGATGCATTAAAATGGATAGAATACTCCCCCCACACACACACCACCACCACCACCACCTTTATTTCCTTCCCCTGAATTTTAAAGCCTCACATAGAGTTCATTGCGTTACCGACAGTGTCTCCATATTGTCCTGCACTTGTTATTCTGCAGGCGTTGCACCAGCACACGATCCACACTGCGCTACGTACGAACCCCCCAGGGAGATCGAACAGCAGATAATCACTAGTTAAAGGAAAGTATTTGTGAAGGCGCTGAATGAATGGTACACTTAAAGTCTAAGTAGCGTAATTATTTTTGGAGTTATTACCGTGACGCAGAGAGACAAACACTCAGTGAGGTAAGGGTACTAAGATCTGAGCGGTAATGCAGAAAAATGACCTGGTGTGATCGAACCATTGCACCCTGACTAGGCTGTGACAACCTTGAATATTTGAAGCCATAGAAAGCAGTCTTCTAACCTGTGACTAGACTCAGTGGGAATTTAGTTATCTCAAGACCTTAGCTCAAGTTTTAATCTCCTCTAATCCGCAAACAAACAAATGAGTTTCATTGACTTTCCAACGCCTGTTAGTTTAGGAAACTCCCCATTTCCTTGAAACTGCGTGAGCTGTTTGGTATTTTGGAATGATATGTTTGCTCTTCGTTCACCAGCTTGCAAGCCGCCATCTCGTCAAACACGACGGTGTTTACCTGAGCGGAGATGAGGAGAGACAGGTGTGGATGATCGGCTTCCTGAATGATTAGCTGCAATGCGATTTCACTTCCAAATGAGCTGAGATTTGATGAGTATATATATACAGCGACACGGTTGTATTTCAATGTATACGTGTGCCAGAAAAGTTAGTCAGACACGGCAAGGATTTCTGAAAGTCACCTAAATGCTCGCTTGCCAGTTTTCTGCAGATGTCTGGGAGATATGTTACGCTGACAGACGGTGCCTGGTGTTGTTATTCGAGAAATAGTCCCGTTTTATCTGCAGGTATTTTTCTATGAAGGAAACAAACACCTCATCCTTTTTCTGCCTTTTTTTTTTTTTTAATCATTTCTCTTGCTGCCCCTCCTCATCTTTAATATCGGACTCTTTCCTCAGTCAGCCAATTCCTGCCTATCAGCGGCCCAAAAGTGGCTTTGCTTGGCTGATTCTTCTGATAAGAGACTGAATGCCTGCCGTCCACATAGGACAGGAGGAGGAGAGGGAAGGAGGATAGAAATAGAGACTGATGGGGAAAAGGAGAAAGGATGAGAATAACAGTTATTATTTTACTGTTATTTGTTTAAAGCCAGCTGGGTTGCCGTGTGAGACATTACCAGCAAGACACTTCTAGACCTCAAGTGTGTACACATTATGTGCGGGTGATGTTAAAGGAGCCCCTGTGAGGTACTTCAGTTGTCAGAAAAAGGAAAACTACTCCATATAAAATAGCCTTTTCTTTCTCCTCCACAGTCTGCTGATACTACATCAGTGGAGGAAGATGAATCATTTGCATTTACATCAAATGGTGATGAGGGGAGCGATGGAGGCAGTGGGGGGGGGGGGAGGGGGGAGAACGAGGGAGGGTTAAGGTCAAGTTGTACTTCATAGAGGAGACACTAATCTCCTCTGGGGAAAAGAAAGGGAGCTACCCTGGAAAGAGTGGAGCTGGAGGAGGGGGGAGGAGAGAGGGGGGAGATGAACAGAGTGGAAGCGGATTTAACTGCTGGCAACGGTACTGCGATGGAGACACACATGGGGTTTCACTTGGCCTTGTGCACACATAAAGACACACACACACACACACACACACACACACACACACACACACACACACACACACACACACACACACACACACACACACACACACACACACACACACACACACACACACACACACACACACACACACACACACACACACACACACACAGTAAAGTGAGGTTGATGGTCACAGGTCAGAAATAAAGTATGTAGATTAAAAGCCAGAACTCTGATGCCATTGATAGTGGTGCAGTGATGATGTATTTATGTGCGTTGTTAGCATCACAAACGCTTCCTCAACAAAAAATCCAATGCAATTTTTCGTTGGATTTCAGAACATTGCAGAAGAAAGACACGTGGCAAAATAGGTAAATATCAACAGGTAAATATCTGCATAGTTTTTGAAGCATAAAGCTAACACTAGGCTATAACGAAGCTACAGCGTGGTCACATGACTTCACGTTTGAGGGATTTTATTATCAGATGCACAGTAGAAAATCTGAGCTCATGAGCTCCTCCAACAGTCCAACATATTATAAATAGGACATAAGACAAAATAAGAAAATACAATTAAAACTGTTTTCTTATTTTGTCTTTTGTCATCACCGCTAAGCTATAGCCTCTCATAGGCACTTGTTAGCAGCCCCTGTTTTTAAGACACATAGGAGCATCAGACACTCAGCAGTGGGGTATTTATTGAGGTTTAATGTCACAAACAAGACCTGATTATCTTTTGAGCGTGTGTTTACCACAGATTTTATTTTACTTATCTAGAAGAAAGAAGAAGGAACCCTTACTGGTCCCACAGAGGGGAAATGTACATTCTGCATTTGACCCATCCTAGTGTTAGAGCAGTGGGCTGCATTATGTACGGCACCCAGGAAGCAGTGTAATGAAGGGTGCCTTGCTCGGGGACACCTGGGTAGCACTTGTTCTAAATCAGTGGTTCTCAACTGGTCAAGCCTCAGGACCCACTTTCTCAATAATGTACAACCCCACAGTTTTTAACCACTGCAGTACTATACAGTACATATGGCACATCTTTTTTGTATTAAATAAAAAGACAGACTTGGAGCCAGTCCTGGATTACTACGTGAAAGCAGTTTTCAAAACTGTTTCTGGTCCCCGACATTTCCAGTCAAATGGCTCCTGCACGCGCACCATTAGAAATGTTGGCCTTCAAAATAAAGGTTTGACTTTTTCACTTGCATATCTGCGACCCACTCATAACCAGTTGAGAACCACTGGTCTTAGTCACTACGGACCTCGCTGACACCACCCACCCAAATGTAACCCAAAACACATTCAAACGTCCCTTGACCTCAATACCAATGACCTCATGCATCAATGCTGTGATATTTTAGGGTTGATCTTTGAAGCTTTCTCTATTGACACAGTGAGATAAATACTGTAGACATAATAACTTTCAAAGGCAAGTAATAGAACAGTCTAGTTCATTTAGGTAAATACACAAGTTCACTGTGATGCAACATTCCAAGACAAAGACTTCTCTTAGGATAAAACAATATTCCAAATGAAAGGCGTTATCTAATCTCATTTCACAATATATATACAACATATCAATATACAGTGGGGCAAAAAAGTATTTAGTCAGCCACCAATTGTGCAAGTTCTCCCATTTAAAAAGATGAGAGAGGCCTGTAATTTTTATCATAGGTATACCTCAACTATGAGAGACAGAATGAGAAAAAAAAATCCAGGAAATCACATTGTAGGATTTTTAATGAATTAATTTTCAAATGATTGTGGAAAATAAGTATTTGGTCAATAACAAAAGTTCATCTCAATACTTTGTTATATACCCTTTGTTGGCAATGACAGAGGTCAAACGTTTTCTGTAAGTCTTCACAAGGTTTTCACACACTGTTGCTGGTATTTTGGCCCATTCCTCCATGCAGATCTCCTCTAAAGCAGTGATGTTTTGGGGCTGTCGCTGAGCAACACAGACTTTCAACCACCTCCAAAGACTTTCTATGGGGTTGAGATCTGGAGACTGGCTAGGCCACTCCAGGACCTTGAAATGCTTCTTACGAAGCCACTCCTTCGTTGCCCTGGCGGTGTGTTTGGGATCATTGTCATGCTGAAAGACCCAGCCACGCTTCATCTTCAGTGCCCTTGCTGATGGAAGGAGGTTTTCACTCAAAATCTCACTATACATGGCCCCATTCATTCTTTCCTTTACACGGATCAGTCGTCCTGGTCCCTTTGCAGAAAAACAGCCCCAAAGCCTGATGTTTCCACCCCCATGCTTCACAGTAGGTATGGTGTTCTTTGGATGCAACTCTGCATTCTTTCTCCTCCAAACACGACGAGTTGAGTTTTTACCAAAAAGTTGTATTTTGGTTTCATCTGACCATATGACATTCTCCCAATCCTCTTCTGGATCATCCAAATGCCCTCTAGCAAACTTCAGACGGGCCTGGACATGTACTGGCTTAAGCAGGGGGACACGTCTGGAACTGCAGGATTTAAGTCCCTGGCGGCGTAGTGTGTTACTGATGGTAGCCTCTGTTACTTTGGTCCCAGCTCTCTGCAGGTCATTCACTAGGTCCTCCCGTGTGGTTCTGGGATTTTTGCTCACCATTCTTGTGATCATTTTGACCCCACGGGGTGAGATCTTGCGTGGAGCCCCAGATCGAGGGAGACTAGCAGTGGTCTTGTATGTCTTCCATTTTCTAATAATTGCTCCCACAGTTGATTTTTTCAAACCAAGCTGCTTACCTATTGCAGATTCAGTTTTCCCAGCCTGGTGCAGGTCTACAATTTTGTCTCTGGTCTCCTTTGACAGCTCTTTGGTCTTGGCCATAGTGGAGTTTGGAGTATGACTGTTTGAGGTTGTGGACAGGTGTCCTTTATACTGATAACGAGTTCAAAAAGGTGCCATTAATACAGGTAACGAGTGGAGGACAGAGGAGCCTCTTAAAGAAGAAGTTACAGGTCTGTGAGAGCCAGAAATCTTGCTTGTTTGTAGGTGACCAAATACTTATTTTACCGAGGAATTTACCAATGAATTCATTAAAAATCCTACAATGTGATTTCCTGGATTTTTTTTTCTCATTCTGTCTCTCATAGTTGAGGTATACCTATGATAAAAATTACAGGCCTCTCTCATCTTTTTAAATGGGAGAACTTGCACAATTGGTGGCTGACTAAATACTTTTTTGCCCCACTGTATTTCCCAGCATTACTAGGCAACACACTCCAAAGTATTGTGCAAATTCGGGACACACAACTCCCTAAAATGCATCGCACTACATCAGAGAGGAGCATCTCTTGAGATTGATTGAATCTATAAAAAGCTTTCTTAAAAATCTGAGTTCTTGAGATGGGTAAAATGCCAGCTTTGAGAGGATAGAGAGGAAGCTTGAATGGAGAGAAGTTCAAATACATGAAAGAGATTTAGCTTCCTGTTTGAACTGCAACCCTCTGTCAGTCTGCCTCCTGTGTGCTTGTTGCCGACGCAGGGTTTGTAAGCAGCCTCTGCTGGAGCAAAGATCACACACACACACACACACACACACACACACACACACACACACACACACACACAACCACACCCTCGCAGAGCCGGACCAGTGTGCACGCTGTGAGCAGTCTGTGCCCTTTGCTGTAGGTGTCCCGCTGAGCTACACAGAGCCCAGTGCTCTTTTTCCTCCCCGTGTCCCCCACTGCTCACACATACTGGTCTCTTTAATGACTGCCAAGAGATCAGATCTTTATTTATCAGACAGACTGCAGAATATACAGCAACGGCTGTCTTTACTGAGTGTTTGAGGATCAAATCCCCTGCCCGCAGTGACAGATTATTACAAACACTTGAATCTCCAATCAAACATGACCCCGCGGAGACACATCGAGCAACCGTAAATGCTGTTCAAAGGTATTGATGGGCAAAGAAATCCATAATTGAACATTGGTTTAGGCTGAAAAACAAAGAGCCACAGTCATTTTTTCAACAATGGGCCCTGATCCAACCTCCTAAAATACATTGTCGTGCTTACATTCTTTCCAGTATAAATCTCAGTGTACGTGTGAAAGCTGGGTGAAGGTCTGTCAAATATAATTATAGACCAGTCACACTGACATCAGCTGTGTGGCAATCGTTTCCACGTTATCGCTATGTGAGCGTCCCACGGAGCATTGTGCGTACTACTGAGGCTCCATGTGATCACTATGGGGACCAGGATAAAATAAAGACATTGATTTGGCATTAATTAAAAACACATCGTCATCACACCCCCTTCACATCCTCCTCGTTATAATTGTAGCAGCTATAGGCAGTCAAATTAAGAGCTGCTTAATTGAAACGCTCAAACAATTGCTCCACTCCTTCCGTTTCGTTAGACCACTTACTGTAGGAAAAACTAGCAAAAATACAAAACATCCGAGTGCATTTAAACACTGATGGTTTAAGGATTTTGCGGTGGAAAAATGTTGCAGGATTTGAGTATAAATTGCGGTCAACAGAAGTTTCTCCCCCCCTCTCTTTCCATACAAAACCACACTGAACAGGAGAGTGCAGCCGGGTTAAACAACCACTTACTCTACCCCAAACTCCAGTGCATGCCCACCGACAATAATACGTGGGAAAATACACCAAGTATAACCGGAAGGTGGTTAAAAATGCACTGCTCAGACTGTACAATATTGTAAACCCTCAGTAAAATACACTGCCCGGCCAAGAAAAGGGTCACAAGCCTGTGGGGGGCAGTGCTATGATGTGGGGTTGCTGCAGTTGGTCTGGTCTAGGTTCAGCAATGTGCCCAAAGAATGAGGTCAGCTGACTCCCTGAATATACTGAAGGACCAGGTTATTCCATCAGTGGATTGTTTCTTCCCTGATGGCACGGGCATGTTCCAAGATGACAATGCCAGGATCCATCGGGCTCAGATTGTGAAAGAGTGGTTCAGGGAGCATGAGACATCACTTTCACACATGGATTGGCCCCCACAGAGTCCAGACCTGAAGCCGATGGAGAATCTTTAGGATGTGCTGGAGAAGACTTTGAGTGTGTGACCTTTATTTTGGCCAGGCAGTGTATAATGGATAAATGCCCCTTTTAAAGATGATAAAACCCTGCTACAAAGATCCTTTCTAGTTGCCTCCATATACAGACTAAGCCATAGACCAGTTCTTCCAAAACCTGAGAAAGATGTGCCACCAGGAAGTCAAAGATATCGTGTCCGTGATCTTCGTAGATAGCAACACAAAGCCAAGGGAAAGAGATCATGTAATTGCTTCTCTTTGCAGACGATGTGGCTCTATTCGCTTGGTCTTGGGCTCTTGTGAAGCTGAGTCAGCTCTTCCAAGTCTGAGGATATTTTCTGATGTTGGACTGATTGGAAGTGAGCTGATTTCCCAAATGAATCCTGGGGCTGCTCTAGCTCAGGCGGGATTAAGGCGTCTACGAGTCAGAGGGTCAATGGGACAATCCCCGGACCCTGCAGTCAACATGTCCAATTGACTTTGGGCAACAGGCAACACTCAATCCTTTATTGCTCCTGTTGGCATGTTAAAGGAATTGAATTGGATGTAAGTTGTTTTGGAATAATGTAATGGGAGGAATCTTGCTGTTTTCTTCACAAGTGTGAAATGAAGGGGTGAAACCACATGGGTAAAATGAAGCATAGCCACCATTTAGTCTACCTTCCAACCTTTAACTCTGGATGTGTAAGCTTCTTGGAAACCAGGTAAGGGTCTCAGACTTATGGCGGAAGCATGAAGTAGAACTCTAAATGGACTGCTTATCCAGTCTCTGTGACCCCTCAAATCAGGATGGCCAACATTCACACACCAGAGAGAGAGAGAGAGATGTTGTCAAGATGTCAGCAAAGGAGAGTGAAAGTTAAACGTCAGGAAAACGAGGGGGGGTGAAAGAGCGTGGTGAGAAATAGACAGGGGTTTTTTAAGGAAGTGGGATGGGAAGATGGGAATAGTCAGAGACAAAATGGAGGTGGAGGACAGGCAGCCAGAGATTCAAAGCTTAAAAAGTCATAGAAAGTCAAGGTAAACTTACCTACTGTGAAGAGGAATAGTTTCAGGGAAACGTAAAAGTACCATGGGGTTGTATTCCTGTATTTGATAGCTGTTGTGTTTATTTTATTATCTTTCCTTTTTCAATGGCTGTTTTTAAATGCCACTTTATATTGTGTTTCTGCTGCACTATTTCTTAATGCTCTTAATGTCTTTTATTTTTCTAAAGCACTTTGAATTGCCTTGTTTTGAAAGGTGCTATATAAATAACCTGGCCTTGCCTTTTCGAGCAATTTGAGGTTAACTACAGTATTTTCCCCAAAGACACATTGACATGTTGACTGTAGGAACAAACCACTAGTCCTCTGATTGGTACACAACCACTCTATCCCCTGAATCAGTGCTTTAGGTCAAATGGAGCGTGTTGAGGTGGAGCTTTCAGGTGCATGTCGATATAAAAGAAAGTGTAGTAGGGTAGGGAATAGATAAATACTGTATATCAGAAGGAATTGAAAGAGGCTTAGGATCTTTGGACTATCTTTCTCAGCCTTCTGCCTCCCCTACCAAGCCCCAGATAGGCAACAGAAGCTGTGTGGATGGATGGATGTCTCCTCCACTGCAACAGATGAAGACTGAGGCTAAGTTGCCTTCAAGTCTTCTCAGTTTTTCATTACGCTTCTGCTGCCTATCAACCAATTAGGTTGTGACTAATCAATTAAAATCCAATCATTGTCAAGCGCCATAACCAATCAGCTTCATGATGGAAGGTCTAAATATCAGACGCGATGACTCTGCCTGTTTCTGAGGAGATAATAAAAGAAGAAGGAGAAAAACAGAGAGGTCGCTCCCAAGGACTGGGAAAAATGTACCCAGGCTAATGACAAGATAGGAATCAAGGCTAAAAACAACCTTGATGAATATGGTAATGAAGCTACACCAGGATTCAAGGATAATTTGTTGTCATTGAACATGCAGGGCTGTGCAACCTAATGCAGAAACTCTCTCACATGCTCATTAACGTACACTCTAAAAGGTAGGTTCTCCCTCACCTTTTAGCTTACATGATTTCTCAGCACTTAATTAAGGAAGCCTATGGTTTCAACGACAGTGTTAAAGATCAGAGTTTTTTTCACCGGCACACGGATCACTGAATAAGCCTCTGAGGAGCTAAACTAAATGTCTTCAATGTAAAAGCATAAAGAAAGTGGAAAAAAAACCATACAAAGGAAAAGTAAAAGAATTCACAAAGAAAAACTACTCTGCCATTGTTCTCCGTATGCTGCGCGGAATCCCTCTCGGAGCCGGGGCCGCTTTGATTGTTCTTAACGAGATTAACGTTTCCAGGAACGCCTAACGAGGCTGCGCTGTTAATGAAGGCAGATCAGATAAGAGCAACGCGGAGAAGATTAGAAAGGAGACAAATACGCCAGGGAGGGAGGGTTAGGATGGGAAACAAGTATGAAAGAAAAAGGAAGTCGGAGTCTGGAGAGGAATTTTCATTATCTTTAGGAGCCAAAATATGTGGATTTGGATTTAGGGAATGTTCAGCATCTACTTAATGACATGTTTGTGAGGAACCCTCGACGTAGTATGCTGTGAAGTGCTCAAAAAAGGAGCTTTTGTGAGAGTGTGTGTGTATCATTAGACCTGGTGAAAGAGTGTATTAGGTGGGTGGGAGTGGTGAAGGTAATCCCCTTGATACCTCTGCTGCAGAACCAAATCACTTTCTCTCGCCTTCTGTCTCTCCCCCCCTCTCATCCCTCTATCATTGTGTCCTATCACTGCAGCATCCTAATGATGATGAAGCTGTGGACTCTGCAAAGGAGTCAGAAGAGCGTTACCTATGTTGCACACACACACACACACACACGGGTAATGTTTCGGGGGGGAGGCGGTGGGTTCATGCTTTAGCTATCAGCACTGCCTAATAGCTCAGTTAGAGCATCAGTAATTGGTGTGGTGTGTAATCCGTGTTTGTGTGTCGTGTGTGTGACCACTGAGGACTTCATGGCTAGCTACGTATATCCCAATGTAAAAAACCCAGCAGAGGTCAAGTCATAAGTTCTGCCTCGTTGTGTATGAGAAGTCCTGGAATAAATGCAGGCTCTTCCCACCCAATGGTGTTAATGTGATTTGCATTGTGAGACAGTCCTGGTAAATCACAGTGTGCAACGAGCACTGACATGTTAACGGCTCTATAACTTAGGGGAGACCTGACACCCCACTCATTTCAATACTACGCCTCTTCCAACGGTCGTATACATATATTAACGCTTTCAATTATTCAGCTTTAGTGTCTTCCACCAAGGACAAAAGATACTTTGGTGATAAAAAAAAATCCTTTTCCGAGACAAAGGGAAGACGGAGACGAGGAGTTGACGGATATAAGGTGTTATAGGTGTCTGATTTCCTCTTTGTAGATTAAAGGGGCCATATTATGCTGTTTGGCGTTTTATTGTATGCATGTAAATGGTCTGCAAATGCTAAAATCCCCAAAGCACATCCCCCCCCCTGCCTGAAACGACTCCATTTTACTCCTTGTTTATTTCCCCTACGTAACGCTCTCGCTTCCATTATCTAGTGCTCCAACACATTGTACGTGATAGGCTAAGGGGCGGGACATCTCTAAGTGGCTGACCAATCACAACAGAGCCGGCCAGCTGGTTTCAGACAGAGGGTGAAAAGAGGTGCTGCAGCACAGGCAGTATGAGAAAAATAAAGAGCTTTTTGAACAATAAAGCATGGAGACATGTCCCAGGAGAGACATTACATATAAATATGAAGCTGAAAATGATCCCTACAGGACCCCTTTAAAGTAAGTCATCTACATCCATCTTAACTGTTTGAACTGCAATGCATTTCTCAGAGTTGCAGATATAAGGAACAGTGTTTAAATGATCAGCTTTGGGACTTTATTCAATCATTTTGACACATAACTACATTTTTGACTATTAAACAAAATAAATACAATAGAAAATATATAGAGGATCATATATAAAATAAAGATATATACCGATACAAAAGAGGGAACTGAAAATGAGCAGAATATGTCCTCTTTAACACCCAGTGGGAAGTACCCTATGTCCATGGTGTTTACTTTGCATGCATCATCCCTACAGCAAATGGATAAGTATGAATGAGGTCATGCAACGGACCAGACAGACACCACACACATCGGATAGATCCAAACATAAACAAATGCACAGCGGCGTCAGAACCTGCGCAGGCGCCTCCATTGTCTCGCATTAAGAGCTATGAAATCTCATTAATGTGCATTAGTGTGTTTGAGTGGGGATTTGGTTGGTGAGAAGATTGAATTAGGACCGAGCTCAGCTTCCCCTCAAAGCAATTATTTGTCCTCCATCAGCCTATTAAAAGGCAGCAGCCAGTGGAGATTACAGTGCGAGGAAAACACTGACGGCAGAGTGTCACATTGTGTTTGTGCTCTTTAGGAGGAGGACGGTTACAATTGTTGTCATCCCGTCGTCCCTTAATGAGAAGGAAAGGGATGATCCAAAGAAAGTTTAGTGTGCGGAGGAGGCAGAATGGATTCCATTTGGGGAATTGAATCTGCAGGTCTGTCTCTCCAGTCTGTGTGTGTGTGTGTGTGTGTGTGTGTGTGTGTGTGTGTGTGTGTGTGTGTGTGTGTGTGTGTGTGTGTGTGTGTGTGTGTGTGTGTTCTTTTTCCTCAGGTCTCCAATGCTCGCAGTTAATTCAACTCTATTGTCTGCTGGCCTGCGGGAGTTTTGCTTGGCCGAACTGAGTGCTAAGCTCATAACAGGAAAGTGTGTGTGTGTGTGTGTGTGTGTGTGTGTGTGTGTGTGTGTGTGTGTGTGTGTGTGTGTGTGTGTGTGTGTGTGTGTGTGTGTGTGTGTGGAATTCGAAACAGTGTTAAAAATATATCTATATTCTGAGCTGTGGCCATCTCATTGTGTAAATAATCAAAACACTCTGGAATCCTTTGAGTTTCAGCCTGCACGTCTGCAATAATATAAAACATTTGTAGGTGTGTGTGCATGTGTGTGTGTGTGTGTGTGTGTTTGTGTGTGTGTCAAGGCCCTTCTACGACAGCTCGAGATTCGCAGTGGCGCAGCAGCAGCATAGCTCCATAACAATACGCCAAAGTCATAATGCACACACCTCTTCAAATGTCACAAAGATGATCTTCCATCACACATGGCAAACCTCACTCTGGCCCTCGAGGAAACACACACACACACACACACACACACACACACACACACACACACACACACACACACACACACACACACACACACACACACACACACACACACACACACACACACACACACACACACACACACACACACACACACACACACACACAGGAAGGGAAGGGCAGGGAGTAATCTGAATGAAGGTGAGACGGTTGAAAGAGGGAGAAGGTCACAGTCATAGAGAAGGCAAACAATGGAGAAAAGAGAACGTCCAGGAAGAGGAACTAACCGGAAAAATCGATAAAGACAGCTGAGCTTTAAGATCTAAAGTGCCTACACTCAACCTCAGCATTATGTGACCACCACGTTTGCCTGTGGGTGGGACTGCAAGAGTTGCTTTAAGTGCTCGGTGTTTGAAATTGCAAAATAAAAAGACATTAGTTCCCACAGAGAGGGAAGCCATCAGCTCTGCGACCTCTGTGACCTTTCCCTCAATGCCCAACTGCTGAGCCACCTGAAAGGCAGAAAAAACTATATCTGTAAATGTCAGGGAAACTTTCCGCAGCTTCCCAGGACAATGCTGCTGTAATAGCCCACTCTCGAATAGCAGGAGACAAACCCTGCAGTATGTTTATGCATCAGAGCTGAAACCCCTTGTATCTGCATGGGAAAAAAACTCCTAATCGCCTCTGATATCCACTCATCACTTTCAAAAGCTGTTTTCAAATGTTGCTCCACCACCTCCTGCGCTTTTTGTCCTCCATATCCTGCAGAGACAAATCATATGTTTATGAGTAATGTGCAAATGTGTTTGGAGGTATAGCCATAGAAAATGTAAATCAACTAGCATAACAACATAATGCCAACCCTCGAACAGTGATGAGTGTGTGTGTGTGTGTGTGTGTGTGTGTGTGTGTGTGTGTGTGTGTGTGTGTGTGTGTCAGCGATATACAGTAGCTTCCTCTCTCTCTTTTCTCTCTCCGCCGCGCACTTCTATCACTCCCACTTCAATTACAGATCCACATATTGATTCATTCTGCACAAATGAGGAAGATTAATCCAGTTGGGTATTGTGGAGATGCTCTGATTTGACTATGGCAAAGAATCAAGAATATAATTAATGAAGATTAGCTCTTCTTCTATGAATAGCTAATCATGTCCACTGTCTTACCAACACATGTATAGACAGAAGGAGGATAGAAGCAGAGGGAAATAAGTAGCTCGGAAGAATAATCAGTATGTTTTCTTTTGCTTTATGACGTTGTAAGTACAGAATGAGGCTTGATTGCTCAGGAATGCTAATATAACGACCCCATCGCTGGTGATTTCCTAACATAATTAGCAAAGATCTCACACACACACACACACACACACACAGCGACTCTTGGCCGAAGTGACCATTTGCGTTTTTTATGAGGCGTTCCAGTGCATGTAATTATGGCTTCTCTTATGAGCCATTGACAGCTATTGTTATTCAACCTCGCACACCGCTTGTTCTACTGTACCCTCTCTGCATCACTGACTCGTGAAATCAACTCATCGGTAATAGGTAGGTACAGAGACGGGGAAGAATGGAAAGCGGAGGGAGGGAGGTAAAATACGGCGCAGGAAAAAGATAGGAAAGAGTGAGAAAAACAAAAGGAATACATGCCGAGTGAAAGGCTTTCCGACGAAGTCCCGGTGAACTGGATGATAATGCAGCTTGTTATGATGCGCGGTTCTTCCTTTGGTGAAAGCGGGCTCTGTTACAGATTAAAGGGGTGAGGTACAAAGAGAGAGCGCCTCAGACGCTGCTCAGTGTATAAAAGATGGGTATTGGAGGGCAGGTATTGATCGTTGTGTGCACCAGCTCAGCTCCAGAGAGTTGATCAGACGCCTTGGAACAGGCACAGCACACACACACACATTTAAACACACACACTCAAACACCAAGCTGGCCAAAGTCAATAGTGAGGTATCAGTCAGAGTGCTAATGCTGTGTGGTGCTGGTGCAGGTCTCGATAAGGGTTTGTTTCTCAGCCAACAGAGATTTTGAGAAATAGTTTACCGATATCTGACCATTTACATTTTGTCAATCCACATACTGAGAAATGTCCTGATGGGATGAAACCATTAGTGGACATTAAGAAGGTTAACTAACCATAAGAGAGGCTCTCTTCAAGTTGTTTGATGGCGTATCCTCAGCCCTGTTGGATAACACCAATCTCTTTGTTGTTGTTGTTGTTGTTGTTGTTCTTTATAACATTATAGAAGTGGCTTGAGGCTAATGCTGTGTCTCAATTTGCATACTTTTGTACTTACATGAGCTGTTTTGAGTGTAACAGCGAAGTGTACGAGTACCTGGAGGATACAATCATAACGTGATAAAATAACTGAGTGGATTGCTGGAAACTTCTCACTCTCAACGACCGCCATTTTTGCTACGTAACAGAGGTTATGCCGCGGTGGTGGTTGCTCCGTTGAATTCAGCTCTATACAGATAAAAGTTATACATGTGTTTTTGTTTTACTATTTGAGTAACATACCATAGTTCGATAGATAACTAGCAAGCTAAAAATACCTTTGAGGTCACAACAGCGGGATTTAAGGCAGTCTAAATGTACACGCTGCGTTCATGTTTTAATTGCATGTGCTTAAAGAAGTATCCATATTGAGACACAGCGTAATTACAATTTCTTTACACTTTCTCGTAACTGTCAGGGAAAATAGTTTTCATCCATCTAATCAGGGAGTGCAAAGAACATTTTACTTTTACTTTGTTATTCAGATAATAAGGATATTTACATAAAACAAGTATTATATTTTTTTATTTGATTTTGATTAAAAAAATGATGATTTAAAAATGTTATCAAAACAAATCATACATCATTATATTATTATTTTATATTTTTAATTAGTATCTATTATAATCATAATTATTATTTCAGATTATTATAATTATTATTTATTATTATTTCATTTTATTATTTTTATTATTTCATTTTATTATTATTTTATATTTTTAATTATTATCTATTATAATCATTATTATTATTTCATATTATGATTATGATATTTATTATTTAATTTTATTATTATTATTATTATTTATTATTTAATTTTATTATTATTATTTATTATTATTATTATTTATATTTTTTTGAGTTTATTTTAGGAATTTAATCTGGTCGTATTTTTCTGTCTTTTAACATTTTTTTTATTTTTGTTGAAACATCTCCCCCAAACAACAGCAGCAAACATACCTTTTAAAGGGTAACATTAGGTAATTAAAACCACTTAAAGCCCCTTCAATCAAGTTTCTTTTCTTACTTCCTAGAATGCTATTAACACTGTCGAGCACATTAAACCACAGAATGCTAAAAGTGAAGTCTGACCTAAAGCAGGAATACACTTGAACCAGTAAGCAGTAAACCACTGCTGAAGTAAACCATGACTCAGTGCAGTATTTCAGTGTCAGCCGGATGACAAACTCTCCGCAGCTCTTTCCACCTTCCTTTCTTTTTGGAGCGCTGTGGGCAGTCTTTACTTCCATTTCATTTCACGTCCATCAGTGCAGCTTCAAGCAACTCGGTGAATACAATGTGATTGAAGTGATGTAATCAAACAAAGAAATGCTGATTGTACTCTACCCCCCCCCCCCCTCCAAAAAAAAAACACAAAAGGAAATACAGTAATTGAGGATGATTGAGTCTGTAATGCATACTTGTATCCTATGGAGGAAAAACAGAAAGCCTAGCTGACATATTTGCTCCGTGACTGAATCCTGAATATGTTAGAATTTGATTATAGCTGGTTTCTTGCCGCCTGTCACTATTTGGAATAACTTGTTCTTTAAACTTTGCTGCAGCTATAGAACAATCTCACAAAATAAAATGTACTTTGATACCGGCTTTTCTTTCAGCTCCTCCTAGCGTCCAGTTTCACATTATCCTTCAATAGTTTTCTTTACTTGCATTGCTGTTTCTTAGCGCTATGGATACAATACTGTATTCATTCAGCAAATACTTGCATATCTATATAGTGAGCATTCTGTAAGGTTGACTATAGCCGCTTTCATGAAAAATAAACACAAAAAGTAGAACCGTCAGAGATGATCGTCGCTAAAGGCTGATACTGTATCACATGACCCCCTTAAAAAAAAGGGAATACAATGCCATACTACTACAAGTTATAAAATAGTGATCAGATTATACATACAGGTGAAACTGCTGGTGTTGTTTGGAAAATAAACAGAGGATAAAAGTTTAAAAAAGGAGGAGATATAAAATAGGGCGCTAACGTCTCTTCCCGCCAAAATCATAGCCCCGCCCTACTTTCCAGGGAAAATCCTGCATCAGAGCAAAGTGGAAAATAATAGTGTCTTCGTGTCTTAAAGCTGCTGAGTCATACATCGCACCTCAAACAACAAATACATCCAGAGGTTTCTCTACTTCCTCTCCAGAAAAAAGGAGAGTAAAAGAAAGGATCAGAAATCTCAGTCTCAGTGTCAGCCTGCTGCCTGCCACTCGTCCCCCGGCAGACCCACCGGACATCCATCCCCTATTTATTCTCCGTAGCTGTGTCTGCCGTCTGACCAGACATCTGACACCATCTCCATACTTCTGGACTCATTAAACCCTTTCTGACCAACAGAGAGAGATTGTTTTCTGGCGTCACTTTAACATTTTGCGGGGAAAATCTGCATTTTGGTTTGAGGGCGCACGCCCACAGTGAGAGGGAGCAGAGACCTGACTTTTATTTTACAATTGCCCAAAAAACAGAAGGTTTTAAAGTTATAAAAAGGGAGTAAATATAAAACTACTATTCTGCTATTTTATAAACTATTGCAAAAATGAAAAATACTTCTACTACCACTTCTGCGGTTTATTGGAGAATGGAAACTCGGGGCAGTAAGCATGTGTCCATAATTCAAACGAGAGAGGAGAGAGATGATCCATACAAATACTGCTCGTGTGCATAAAGGCCAGCATGATGCTTCCGGCAGACGCACAAAGGCTTGTCCGCTGCCGGTGAACACCGACACAATGCACACACACACGCCGCCGATGGCACATTGAGAAAACACAAATTAAATCCCGCCAGGCTGCCTCCATCCAAAAATGTCAAATATCCATGACAATGCTCGCCTCAGGAAGTGACCAACAGCACTGTCTGCAGGGTGCTGATTTATAGATAAGTGTGTGTGTGTGTGTGTGTGTGTGTGTGTGTGTGTGTGTGTGTGTGTGTGTGTGTGTGTGTGTGTGTGTGTGTGTGTGTGTGTGTGTGTGTGTGTGTGTGTGTGAGCAAGAGAAGATGGGTTAGATAGTGGTCATCCATCAGCCCCAGGACAGGGCTGTGGATGGTGATTATAGCACGGGTGGGGGGGGGGGATCAGTTCTCCAGATTGATCTACCTCTCTTTTTCCCAGGTCACAGTTCAAGAATGACCATTTCACACTTTCACTGGCATGAGTGTCCACAGCCCGAGCAATAAATCCACAGTGTGAATGTGTGTGTTTATTAGTATTGTGTGTGTGTCAGGCATTTTTTCTTCACCCAGATTTCCGGTGGTGCTAAATAATTCAGCCTCGCTGCTCTCTGCTCGAGAAATATTAGATGAAATATTGAAATTGCAACACAGAGTCGGGAAACCACGGCACAAACAAGACGGGTTGGGGGGGGGGGGAGGGGGGACAAAGAAGAGAGGAAAAGAAGGGATGAGATAAGAGAACACTATATTTACAACGTGGACTTTCCTAAATCCCACACCTTCACGTCCAAACATCGAAAACTAAAAGAGAAAGTCGTGAAATAAATGAAGCTCGTTTGAATATCTAATATAGTGTTTACCATGCGGCCTCATTTTTGGGAACCCTTTGAGAATGAGATGATTTATGAATGAATGCATTCTCCACGCACATAAAGGAGTACATTGTGTCCTAAAAAAAAAGATGCAGCCGATTCCGTTTATTGCTTATTGTGTTGGTTATGAATGCACACGCTGCTGTGGACTTTAAATTGAATTCCCCTTCATGTAACAACGGAATAAAAAGCTGCCACCATACTGTGTGTTATTATATTATAATCTCATCCAAGTTGTGGCCAAAAGCAACATGCCGCCGGGTTTTCTTTTTGTGGGAGTGGGAGGGGGGTGTAATAAGTTTCATGAGGCTTCACTGGAGCTCTTTCAAAGCATCATGGGGGTTTGGTTTTGGGGAGAGACTGTGAAGCCGCTCGGCCTTTTGATTTCTCTCATCAGTCTCTTTGTTTATCCCCCTCTGAATCTCTCTCTCTCTCTCTCTCTCTGCCACCTCACTCTGTCTTTTTCATGTTGGCATCTCGGAGTGGGCACTGTGGAAGCTGCCAGATATCGCCAAGCCCGCCCCCCCCCCCCCCCCAGCCTCGCCTGGCATCATCATTTTTCGGCTTTTTGACACATTTAAACCTGAGGCAATAACACTCTCTGTGTGCCACTCTGCTTCCCTTAAATCCTCCCCCCCCTACACACCTAAACACCCTTTATCTGTCTTCCTCACCTGCTTTTTCTTCTGCAGCTGCTGCCAGATGTTGTCCCCCTCTAAGCCTGATCGCCCTCCCCCGTCCATCACCCCCTGCAGAACTTTCTCCCTCCCTATCAATCCTCTTATCCCTCCACCCCATCCCCTGAAATAGACAACAGCTTCACATTTACAATAACACTTATCCCCACCAGTCCCCCCCCCCCCCACCCACCATCTCCTCCCCCACCACCCTCTGATCAATAGCTCTCACATGGCAAACAAACAACGGCAGCAGCCGAACATTTGTCAGCATACAGTGAACAGTGGTGCTTTTCCTCAAAGTCTAATGCAATGACTAATTGGATTTAGGAATTGATTTAGGGGTGGGTGGGGGTTGGGGGGGTGGTTGTCAAACAGTTTTCGGAGAGAACTGGATAAAAGGGAGGTTTCTGGATATAGAGATGGAGCCATTCACACCCAGATGCCACTAAAGGCAGACAACTCAAGCATGATGCTAGCTGTATAGCATCTCATAAGCCCCTCCCACAAACCAGCATTCACCTGCAGTGATTGGGCTGTTTCACCAAAGTGGATTGTCAATCAACATCTAGGCCTCTCCCTCCACATCTTTATGATTTTGGAATAATTGCTTTGGAGAGGACATGCTTATTTCCAGGTTATTAGTGTCTCTGCTGAGACATGTCTCCGTGCTTTAATGTGTCCTATTTTCACCCTCTGTCTGAAACCAGAGCCCAGTCTGCTCTGATAGGTTAGCTTAGTTGTGATTTGTCAACTGCTTAGAGATGTCCCGCCCCCTGAGCCTATCACGTACAATGTGTTGGAGCGCTAGCCAAAAGAACCAAGACTGCTACATAGTGATGTCACTATGTTAATGAAGTAAACAAAGGAGTCCAATGGAGGCGGACCATTTACATGCATCAACATGTAGGTAGCACACTACAGCCTTCCCCTTTTTTGTGTGGGTGTTAAACAAATGAATAAAGAAGACAAAGAAAAGGGTTTATTTTGCTCTTTAGGCACAAGTGTTTTTTTCTGTGTTCTTAATTGGTGTTTTTATTTTCTGCCTGCGTTACTTCAAAAGGTACACTCAGCGTTAGTCCGTGTTAACAAATCAAAGAAGGTGAAAGTTTTAAAAAGACAGAAAATAAAGGTGTTCTGCTTTGTTTGGTTTGCAGTATCGAGGGGAACGGTATACACAAAGTACATACCGTCTAATCACAGAAGTTAATTCAGTGGCTCATTGGTCATATTGTTTTGATCAAAGTCAGTTTTATTGTCAATCTATCAGTTTGTGTGTACAGACAGAGAGGCCGCAATGCTGTTTCCCACAATCCCTGAGGAATAAAACAGCAAATAAATACAAATGCACTGTATATAAAATTGCAGACATTAAGAGGCATAAATAAAGGCACGACAGTCAATATATACAAAACAACGGTCACTTAAATAATGAATATGTTGCAAAAGACTATCCATAGCAGCGTAGAAAGTGTCTGGATGTGTGTGTGTGTGTGGAGTGTTAAAGTCCAGGTCCATAGGGGGCAGGGGGGAGAGGTGGGAGGGAGGGGAGAGAGTTCAAGCACTCAAATAATAGTGTATGTCAATAAAAATCATGTCTGAATTTAATGCTCCGTCGAAATGGTGATTTTTTTTTTAAGGGTTTCAAAATGTAATCCAGCTGGATGCCTTGACCTCGTTAGGCGAGTCGTTCCGAAACTCAAGGCGTTTTGAATTCTCCTTCCTCTTTGAGTTTGAATCCTACAGCAACAAGGAGGGAAGTGTCTGAGGATCACGGACATGGAGGAGGAACGAGGGCACTTACAGGTCAGACGCATTACTTGGCGAAAGACCTTTAAAAATAATCAGAAATACTTCATGAACACATAAGCAGCTCTGTGATATGGGGTCGTGGTCCTGGGTTCCAGTCAAGTCTGAGTTTTAAAACAGCTGTAAAGGGGATACAAATTTGTCTGCAAAGCTTGAGTTTCAACCCCTTTTTTTGGGCGATGAAAGCATGTACTGTCTGATCGGATCACACGAACACACCAAAACTGTGACCCTGTTTTCTGCATTTCTGAAACATTTCACGCCTTTTTTTCAGGCTCTCATTTTTATTCATCACGTGCAAACAAGTGCAGTGCTATCGAGACAGATTGTCAGAAAGTGTAAGGTGTTAACCCCCGTTTTAACCCTCATCGTGTCTCACCCCTCATTCCCATGGCAGGTGAAGGTGTCAGCGACATATGCCTCTGTGTGACGAGATGACGCGACTAACAAACGTTGTTTCATGCCAAGTTTTTTGTTTCTAGATTTCACTAAATCATTTCTTGTTCAGTATTTGGTCATACTTATATTCACTTCTGGTTCCAGTGTTGAATACAAGGGCCCAAACTACAAACTTCAAGCCTGAAAACCATTTAAACAAACTAATAAGTGACAACATGGGGACTTAATCCACTTGATTTAAAACTGAAAAGTGAATCCAATGCCTAAATGCCTTAGATTAAATGGAGAAATGATTCAGTTTCTGTTGAATTATATGGGAAAGAAACTGTATCTGGAGGGAACGCAGGGACTTTAGCCATTGCAGACCATTTACATGCAAATAAAAACCTATAAAAACACACTACAGGAAAGGGGAGACCTAAACAAGTTTAATAGGGCCTCTTTAAAAACCCCCACTTACACAATCTGTAGTATTTCTACTTAATAATTGATTACTGTATACAACAATTATGTCTGCAGAGAGCAAGGCTTTCTCTTGGTGATCAAGTGTGCGTGAAATGAGAATGGGAAAAAGGGAAGCACGCGTCTATTGTTAATAAAAGAAGTGCATGTATAACTGAGCTGTGGGAGTCGCCGGTTTGGCCTCCTGCAGGCTTTACCGACAAGACAGGTACACAGTACGTGACCTCCACTGTTGGTGAGAGTCAGGAGAAGGGACTTGGGAGGTAATTTGGCAGTTGCCATGGTGATGCTGTGTCGGTCACAGCATTCGATGGACGGCCAGATTCGAACCGCCCGTCGAGGGGCAAGTGGCTCGGCGCGGCGCGTCCTTGTATCAGACCTGGCACCGAAGCAGTCGAGTGGACGAGGCATGCTGAGCGCTGCCAAAGAGGCTTAAGCTGTGTGTGGGTTAAAGAGAGAGTCTGTGTGTGTGTGTGAGTGAGTGAGTGAGTGAGTGAGTGAGTGAGTGAGTGAGTGAGTGAGTGAGTGAGTGAGTGAGTGAGTGAGTGAGTGAGTGAGTGAGTGAGTGAGTGAGTGAGTGTGTTTTTTTTCGGAGGCAAATGTAGTGCTTGTGCCTCTTCTACATTTACTCAACACAATACAAGTAGTTAGTAGTTACTTTTGAATTCAAAATACTCATTGCTTTACCCAAAAAAGTGTCTCACATTGACAAACTACACCATTAAATCCCCCTTACGTGTATTTTAAGCAACAAAAACTGAATCATTTTATATCTGATAGCATTACTCTGGATTAAAAAGAGCCTCTGTGCTTGATTTTATCAAGACACGAAGAAGAGCGGGGTCTAGGTTTATTGAGAAAAGGAGATGTTGTGTCTCCTCCCTTTTATCAAGGGCAAGGTAAGAGCGCTGGCTACTAACTGAAATGCTAACGGCTTTAGCTAAGAGTCAGACGGAATATCTGGAGTGTAGTTTAATGTGCTTTACAGAACTTTTGGACTATCAGCGTTCAAATCAACATTTTTGTTTATTTACTTTTGGTACTTAATTACATTTAGCTAATATACAATCTCTGCCATTTAGAATTCAGGACTTTCACTCGTAATAGAGTATTAGAGAGCAAACTATTCCTGCTTTTGCTTAGGTGAAGGATGCATGTACCTCTTCACCTCTGCCAGGTTGTGTTTCTCCGTGTGAACATTGCACCATCGCAATAAAACATCTTAACAAATCTTGCCCATAGGCACCTCTCAGATGTTACTGGTCCACCAGGTCTCCTTTTCCTTTTCACTGTTCCTGATCAAATTGAGTTTGGGGTATTTCCAACTACATCTTCACAGACTGACAGCCTTAGCGTGTGTGCGTGTGTGTGTGTGTGTGAGAGAGATTGTACACGTCTTATCTTGTTTTCTTCACCATCTCAACCACCAAGAGCTGTCTCCATGTCTATCTGTGTAGGGTGAATGACTCTCAGTTTATCTCCCCGTCGACACTGAGCTCACCTATCACTGCCTGCTGACTCAAGACAAACCCAAAGTTTCATCCACTCGTCCGCAGCCTTCCCATGTCGAATCACACAGAACACACACACACACACACACACACACACACACACACACACACACACACACACACACACACACACAAGTAACCACCCATGCCTTAAGAGCACGCTTGAATACAACTCAATCTTGAGCCAGATCTCACCAAACAAGCCATCCGTCTTTATCACTTTTTACGAGGGAGAATCCTCTCACATAAACAAGAACCCATACATTCATGCGGTGACAGAGTGATAAATAAATGCCAGGAATTAAATAAATACATAGAAATGAACACCATGCTCAGATTTCCGATAAGCCGCGCTCCTTATCGCCCAGCTGGCCTGTAAAGAAACCTGTGGGCTGATTTGCAATTCCAAGATGGGTGGAGGGAACAGGCTTTGGGAGATCCTTGTTGAGGGGTGTACGCAGGTTGTATTCGCTCACTTACCTTATCAGCTGCCATATTAAAGCTGCTGTCCCCCCCCCCCCGTTGTCTCCCCGCCCTCCCCCTCTGACGCTCGAGCAATCGCGGCCTTCTTGTCGGAGGGATATTGCAAACCCGGCAGATGAGATGCCAGATTAATAGGTGCATCGGGAGTGTGTTTTCACCCGCCCCTCCCTCTGCAGCCCTGTAATGAACAATGTGCATGTTTTCTCCACCTGATGGGGAAGCTGCTGGGATAATTATACAGGTTTGCAGACGGTATTCTAGCATCCAGTGAGCAGATAGGTGGAAATGAGTTCTCAAGAGCTAAAAGGCACAGCGTAACTGGTGACATTTACATTCACAGGTACAACGATGATTATAGTGTCTTATCTGCAGCAGGGAGCTGACTACTCGTAGCTGTTCAATGTCAAGGACATCAAATATGAAGACAGTGATGCAAATTAATATCAGCTGGTATATAACTGCATCACAAGATGAAGGCTTGTTAAATAATGCAGATCATAACATGATTTAAGGTCCCATTAAGAGCCGAAGACGCGGCGCTACCTCGCTGCTTTGATTCTCACAGACCTCTGGGGCCAGGCATCACTGTCATGTTCCTTATGAAGGGTAATGGGATCAACCATTTGACCTCTTTTTTATACAATGCAACTTTATTAGCATCCGTGGCATCCGGCCACATCCTCTGACTTAGAAAAGGCTGATGTTTTTAAACTAGGAAGGAGCTCCAAGCTGTTGTAACTGAGGACAAATTAGCAGCTACTGGCACAAGTGTTATTAAACCAGCACTTATTAATTATAGTATGTTGTTTTTGTTTGTTGCCTTGTAAAATCATGACTTTGAAAGTAGCTGTTTTCACAAAGTTAGTCGTAAAATTAACGCTAAATAAAGTATAAAACGATAAAAGCTTTTATACAACAATTGGGATTCAGTTTAGGATCGGAACGATGTTTAACAACACATACATTCAGTACGTATTTTGGGACAGGGACAGGGAACAACAGGAACAAATAAAAGACAAGAAAAGTATAAAGCTCTTCAACGCAGTTTTAAAACATCACCTACATTTTTAACAGAGCCGTCGGTTAGAGCCGGTTAGAGCTGGCATGCTTTATGTCTTTTCATTGTCTTTGGTTTTTATCTTCTTTATTTTACTTTATTTTTATTACAAACACCATCTTGTCTTCATTTACAATCTTGTTTGTTTTTAATCTGTAAAGCCCAATGAGACAAACGTGTTTTGTGATATTGAGATCTCTGCCATATTCTTAAAGCATTAAAATACTTGTCAAGTTAAAATCAAGAATCAAGAATTTCTGTTATGGTATGTAAGGCTTTACTGTAAGACCCTAACCCACAGATGTACCCAATTTCAGTTAAATAATATCAGCATACAGTTTACATATTGATCTGGACTAACTCGGCTAACTGGCCGCTAACTGAGCTAAGCCGATTAGCATGCAACAGCTAATAGGGTGCAAATAAAAGTGTGCTACCAAAACTTTTTAAGGGGTAAAACTTGCATCCAGAGTTGTTGACATAAATCGAATACTAACCTGTTAATATTTCCTGAAATGTACACATACAGTTTACATATTGTTCTGGACTAACAAGGCTAATTGGCCGTTAATTGAGCTAATCCAACTAGCATGCTACAGCTAATATAGAACAAATAAAAGTGTTTGTAGACACTATATAACTATACTGAACCAGCTAATACACATTTCACCCCTATTCATAATGAAACATGAAGCTTAATGTTGCTTATTGGGCAGAAATTTCCCAGGTGGAGCGATGTAAACTTGATTCATTTAGCAGCTGCTCTAGCAAAACACACATCTTGAAGCCCCTAAAAACGTCCCTTTAGCTTAGAAAACACAGATAGAAGAACAAAATAGAAGCATCTTAAGAAGCTCCTGCCTTGTACAGGTGCACCTTTAAATATTTTAATTGCAATTGTGTCTAAAAGTAATGTAAAATTCAGCTCAGCCTTAAAGATGTGTGTGTATGCACCGCCAGAGCTCCTCTGAAATGATTCTGAACTTGTCTGCTGCACTCTTCACCTCGCACAGCCTTGATAGAGTGCAGCATGCGAATGTGTTGAACCTCTGCGTAGCCGTGCAGAGAAACCACAATCACACACACACACACACACCGCAGCAAGACACGGCGACTCCTCATGAATGCAAACATTTGACACCACAGTGTGGTCGGGGCATGAACACACACACGCTCACACACACACCCGGTGACGCCAATTTGCAAAGACTGACAGACACAAACAATCCTTCCAATACCTGACAGCAACAATCTTTCCAATACCTGACAGCAACATATCCAGTACAAGTGAAGTTGTGTTGGACTGACAGCATCAACGCCTATTATGTTTCCTAGAGTATGTACGCAACTGGCACACACACACACACACACACGCACACACACTTCATCAGAGTGCATAAACTCAGTTTCAACTCTACTTCTTTGGGAGTGTAGGCCAATAAAAAACACAATGTGATGCAACAACAATCCAGGGACTTAGTTATGGAAATGTTAATGATTGTGTGTTCTTGGCAGAGTGGAGAAAGCTTTCTGGAAAACAACATTTAGAGAATCATGTGAATACACTCTGCCGCTTTTACCTTAATGTTCTGTTCGGAGGCCTTGAGACTCAGAGCGCGGTTTTATGAGGTGGAAAAACATGCTTCACACTTATGAAAAGAAGTCTTATGAAAAAGAAATATATACAGTATATGTTCCACTGCTTTTCCTCAAAGGGAATATGAACCTTACTTTTTTTATCAAAAGGAGTACATGGTTATAACAATTTAAGTGAATAGTGTACCAAGTGTGTCCTCTAATAGTGCATGAAGGAGTTGTATCTACACTATGTAAAGGTTTACTCGGTAAAGGTTTATCTAAACCCACCATACACATGTTTTAACAGTTGAATTGAATCACTTTTCTCCCCCAAAAATGTCCTAAGCACACATTTACAAAGAACGTACTTTTTTCATCATGCAGATTTCGCTTTGCACTTGATTTACAAAATGTGCCATCTTCTAGCGTGATGATAACACACACACCTGCAACAACGAGACTCACACAACTCTGTTACTGTAAGTCTGTTAATATGGGTTGTTTCTTATGGAGGTACATCTACATTTGTCTCAGTATAATTGGAGGGAACAGATCAATAGTCCGTGGGCAAATGTGGTGTCTGTAAATGTAAAACACCTTCCAAAAATGCAAAAAGAAAACATGTAAATTCACCTAAAAATGTGGTTGCAAATATAGAAAGGGTCTACAAATATGCAACAAAATCCACAGATAAAAATAATAAAATACTGTACTTAGGTTACAAAAAAATGAAGAGCATTTGTGAATAACATGTACATGTTTCAACCATGTCAAGCTTGTATTTGTGGGTCCAAAATGCCTCCATGGAGAGGCTTTTACACACACACACACACACACACACACACAGTTTTGAGACAAATTTTCCACCGGAGAATAAGTAGAGTGGTAGCTCCCGAGCTTTATATAATCCTCATGGAAATCAAGTGACAAATATATACATTTGTAACCATTTTCCATACTCTCCGTAGCCACACAGATTCTAGGCTTCTTTAATTCTCCCTGAAAAAGGTTTGCAGAGGGACTTCAGGTGCTTACTTCCCTCGTGCTTAATGAAGTTTTATCACTGCTGGCCAGGTGCAGCTGCGGTTCCTCTCCCACCGTCCAACAGGAGGGCAATTTATTTTAATGCCCAAATATGTGCAATTAAAAGCTCACAGGGAGCCACGACGAGATGGAGATTTCCAGCTTCTTTTTTCTCTTAATATGAACACACATTAAACCCGAGCGGGGGACAGTTCAGAAATTCAGATTAGCATTTAGACTGATGACATGACTAAATAATAAGCTCAAGCTTGCCGCCGGCCTCCTGGCCACAAACAGGAAATGCCAGCTGGGGGTTAAAAATAAATTGACTGTCTTGTTATTTTCCTAACTGGGCACAATTTGCTGGTGCTTTGTGAGGCCAGTCATTTTGGCATGCGTTAAATTAGTCCTATTGACGGCGTGTTCACCCGTTCCAATCACCGCGGGCACAACTTTGCAGCGCGGGCTTGTAGTCGTGATTACATACTTGGAAATAAAGGAAAAGATTCTGGAGGGGCGACACAGCAACCATGCTTTAACGTAACTGCACTGCCAGCGGCCCCTGTTCCTGCCTCTTCTTCAATTACAACAACATGCAACCCTCACTCCTCTTCTTTTTTTATGGCCTACAAGCTTGGTGAACTAGTGCTGCCTCATGCCAAGAAACTGCTGCCCAGAGATTCCCAGTTCCCTAAGATCTCACTGAATGTCTTCCGCACAACTTCTTTGAGATAGCATCCGAACAGATGAGCCACAAGACTCTAATGTAAGACCGTAAGTTTCTCCTATGCAACATGCACTTTCCAAAATGGCCGACCGGAACCAAACAAAAAAGGCAGCGGCCAGCGTGCCAAGTGTGAACGGTCCATTTCACACCCCCAATCGGCGTGATTAACAAACCGCGGGTGGTAGACTTTGATAACGCCGCAGTGCATGATGGGAGCGAGGAACCTCTAACAGGGTTTAAGAGGCGGAAAGAGGGCAGGAAATAGAGACTGAATTGGTCAGGAAGAGGAGAGGCATCTGAAGGTAAATGGCAAAGCTGTAAAAGCTGTTCTCAAGGCTTTCAGGCCGTGTTATTTTAAATACTTAGCCCAAAATGATCCGCGCTGGAGAGTGTGCTGCTGACAGAAACTCCGTCCGCCACGGTCCGGGGGAAAGTAATGGGAGGCTTTATCAAGAAAGGCCCTCAAGATTTCCAGGATGAGAGCGGAGAGAGTCTTTATGTCGCTGTGTGTTTTGACCTTGAGGACATACATTAAGTGTACTGAAGAAGAGGCACTTAAAGGTTTTGACTTTAGCAGGGCCTCCAGAGATGCTCATATTTTGAAGTGAATATCTGTTAGACCTGGACAACTGCGTAATGTTCAGAGGTGAAGAGAAAACATGACAGGGAGCGGTGTTAAAAACGTCCTCTCCTCCTCTCGTGTCTCCTTCCCTCCTGGCCGTTTAAGGGCGGCAGATATTTTTAGCGTCGCTTGTTTACTGCTGTCAAGGTGCATTCTGGCTCTGACAAGATGCACACTGAAACTCAAGCAGCCTCTCCAGTGCGAGCGTGTCTTCATGTGTCACCTCCTCACGGCTCATCCCGATATGAGCAGAATGACAGGGGGGATTTTCACGTCTGCTGCTAGGATTATTGGATATTTAAGCCCCTTTTTCTCATATAAACTTTTATAGTTTCTGGAGAATCATGCACTATTTGGAGCTTCTCTCTCACACAGTCAGAAGCACTGTCATTCATAGGAATACCGTTTTTTTGGGTGGGTAGAGCGTGCAGATGGCACAACATCATGTGGATTACACTGTGGGCATGTAGGCCGGTCCTTAATTAGTTAAAAAAACAACCAAAACCTTTGCTGTTCCTTGAATTCGCCTCAGGATTTCTACGTCTGCTGTGCGTTACGTGCACGAGTTTGACCGCAGAATGATTTGTTTACTCGCGTCACTCAAACGAGTCTCACCAGAGAGGAGTAGGGGGTTCATCTCTACAGTATGTTGATTCTTAAATACCAACAGAAAAAAAACAAATCATGCTGCTTCTTGCATGTTTGGAAAAGTCCCAGATATTTTGAGAAACCAAACATTTGTGTCTCTGGGTAAAAATCACCCGGGGACACAGCTCAGTGAAAGTCAGTCTTGTTTACCACACTGGTATGAACCCAGACTTACAATATTTTTGCCGTGATTTCATTGCAATGCATGTATTAAATGGATGCTGAATTGACTACAGGATGAGAGATGTGTATCTGCATGTGTATCTGCATGGCATTTTAAAAGCAAAACACTTCAAATGCGTGTCGTCTGAATGGAGATTGGATCATTCGGGTTATAACGTATTCAGTCGTGAAAGTTGCCTCCAAATAAAATGCCATTTATTATTTGTTATATAAAGAAAGCAGCAGCCTTTGTGAGAAGTTCCCGAATGCCTCTCCATTAAGACGTGATTATGAATGGGTTAAACTCCTCTCCTTCTTCTGCTTTTGGATGTTGTTTGTGTTCCAGTTTTTGACCAGCCTCCCCAGAAACGGTTTCAAAAACGTCCAATCACTCGCCACGAAGACCCCGGAGAACAAGCGGATATATCCACACGGACTCAGTCGGATATAACTCAGACTTTGCACCCGTTTTAGCTGGCAGGATAAAGTCTGTTTGATGTCTGGTCTGAATGAATCGGACATTAGCTCCTCCGGGGTAATGTCTGGGAGAAGTTCGGGGTCTCAGTGAATGTGTGCTTACGTTTGACCTTCTCCAGCTACAGTGTGACTCCTAAAAAACACATTATTATATCATCATAATAATGACCCACGAGGGTACCCGCTCCTCATCTTGTTTTCCTTTCTTTTCCTCTCCAGTTCCACTCCTCCAGCCCCTGTAGTCATTATTTAAATTATCTCTTCCACAGCAGCAGCAGCCGGCTTCCCTCTTCACTCGGCTGCGTGACTATAGGTCTCACAGGGGGAATATCACACGGCGCGTCACCTTATAACGCGGCACCATAAAAACTATTAATACATACATAAATAAGACACCCAGGGAGTAGAGATGGCATTAGCATTAGATGAGTCAGTTTCACTTCCCAGGAGGCAGGTGACATCGCAACTCATTTGCGCTGTTTACTAAAGCAAGGCGGGGGCACTCTGCAATCACCTTCAGCCAAATAATGTATGCACAAGAGTAGGGAACATGATGTGGATTGTTTCAAGCATCTCCTTAACGTGGGATAATTGTACACACAAACATACCAGTGATACTCTTTCAAAATGGGAACACTTTTCTATAATTATATACATGCACAAACACAGGCAAATAAAATGACAGCCACCTGAAGCTGTGGATATGAAATGCATTTAAAAACAGCTCAATCTCCTCCAATTGTATCCCGCTCCATATCATTTCGAAGACACGCTCAAACCAGTAAACATACTCTTTATAAAAAGCCAACACTTTTCTGTAAGTATATACATACAGAAACATTCAATTACAGCCACCTGAAGCTCGGCGTAATGAAATGCATTTAAAAACAGCTCCTCGTTTCCGATCCTGCTCCAGATTGATGGTTTGCTAAATCTGATCAGCTAAACTACGGCTCATTCATCTCCACTGTCGGACGCCTCACCCATTCCTCAAATTTACAGCTCCGCTTTCATTTGATTTTTATGAAAACCCCAAAAGAATATGAGTGATGCGCACAATAAAGTGTCACAGGCACTTAAGTCAGACTTATTCTCCGGACTGCAACACTTCCTCACATATCGCTATTGTGTTTCTTGCGTAACATCCGCCTCCATTGGCCGTGTGTCTTCCCGTCCTTGAATCGGGAGGAACATTATATTCGGTTTATTGAGCTTCACTCCATTTTCAAAGCTGATACTGCTCAATGGGTCTCTGAATAAATTGGTGGAAATAGAGAGGAGTGATATGCACTGCAGAAAGGGGGATTACAGGAACATCTAAATGGAGTCTTATTTCATTTCCATTTGAGTGACTATTAAATAATACCTTGTACTTAATGAAAGAAGCCTATTAGACTTTGTATTTGTTCTTAAATGTATCTGCTGTTGTAATCATGTTTCCAAATAAATGATTTCTGATTCTGATTCTGTTCAACATGCCATTAATACATGATGAAGGTTGTTGCATGTGCTACCTGTTAAACCTTCAACCTATGCATGTTGTATGACTGCTACAATACTTTTGGTTTTCTTGGCCTGGTTACCATTGAGGTTCATTCTCAATGCTCTCATAGTGTTGTTTATGTTGAGTAGTGGAAGCTTCCAATATAAACAAATGGGTTTACTCCAAACTGAACATTTTACTATATATTAATGCAGCAGTTTACAACAAGAAGGGTAGCAGTAGTGGAAGCATGCACTCAACATCTGGTATTCAATATCAACAAAACACAGAGCAGGAAACTTCAAAATAAAAGCACTTCCTGTCAAACTGAATTATTTCCCTTGAGGAGAATCAGGTAATGCTTCAACATTTCTCCTGCAACTTATGTCGGGTGGCAAATACACAACATGATGTCCCTGCTTTAAGTCACATTGTGTCGTTTTTTCGGCGGCATGCAACTAAAAGCTCTAAAGTCATACAGGACCTACCAACCAACGTCACACATAGGAAACATTCAGCCGCTAAAGACAGGTGTTTAGGGTCGGTGGAGACCAAAACGGAGCTAAAATAAAGGGATAATTAGACTTGTGTTCATCGAATGCACTCAAATATTCTGCCAACTAAATGCCAATGTTGTTTCATGATATGTAGAGGAGGGGCTGTTCGCTTAACATTCTTTAAATAAATGCACGTATTGGTTTTTCCCAGCATATATAACAGTATTCAAGTGTTCACTCGTTTGTTTGGTTTAAGCATTGGATGAAGACACAGTAATGATAATAAAGCGGTGTTTTTGAACCAAATAAACCAACTTTCCGATTGTTAAATGACTGATGCAGAAATGAAGTTATCATACATATCAAGGCTCGTTATGTTTTAGCTCAGAAAGATTCTAGACGAGTGTGAGAAAACTCAAAATAGGAATACTCCAATTGTTCTGTATAAAAGTATGATCAACACCAATCACAGATAGAAAGCATCTGATTTTAATAAGATGGGTTTGATTTGACTCCTCCACAGACGGCTTTCAAATTATGCCACTCGTTTAAAATCTGATTTGTGGCAACTCTCAGAGTGTTGTGAAAATAACCACTGAGATAAAACAGTGTTAATTAAGTTTTTCGATCTGTTAAAGAGTGCCTAGAGTTTCCAAAACAAATGAATGAAACATGGATGCTGAGCACCAGAATATCTTTCTACTATTCCCAGAAGGCATCAGTACTCGTTGTCAACCATAATGCATCTGGTGCATATAGGCAGCTTGAGAATATGATGCATGCAATGCTGAGATGACAGTATGAGGGATTTATCTGCATATTCAACTGGAGTCAGCATTGCTAGTGGCAGAGATTCAGGGTCACATCCTCCAAGGACTTTGACAAAATGAGTCAACGTGCAGGGGTAACAAAATACAGATTTTCCAAGTCGTACTCCAATGTTTTACCTAAAGAGCCCCTTGTTGCAAAAATCCCTGTGTTCCCTCCAGATGATGCTCACGCTTCTATTGGCTAGCGCTCCAACACATTGTACGTGATAGGCTCAGGGGCGGGACATCTTTAAGCGGTCACAAAAGAGCTAACCAATCAGAGCAGACTGGGTTCTGGTTTCAGACAGAGGGTGAAAAGAGGACACATTAAAGCACAGAGACATGTTTCAGCAGAGACACTAATAACCTGGAAATAAGCATGTCCTCTCTAAGCAATTGTTCCAAAATCATAAAGATGTGCAGGGAGAGGCCTAGATGTTGATCGACAATCCACTTTGGTGAAACAGCCCAATCACTGCAGGTGAATGCTGGTTTGTGGGAGGGGCTTATGAGATGCTATACAGGTAGCATCATGCTTGAGTTGTCTGCCTTTAGTGGCATCTGGGTGGGAATGGCTCCATCTCTATATCCAGAAAGCTCCCTTTTCTCCAGTTCTCTCCGAAAACTGTTTGACAACCACCCCCCCCAACCCCCACCCACCGCTAAATCCAATTAGTCATTGCATTAGACTTTGAGGAAAAGCTGCAGCACAGGCAGTATGAGACAAATAAAGAGCTTTTTGAACATTAAATGTCCCAGTAGAGGCACAAAATACAGATATAAACTAGCATAAAATGAAAATACTCAGTAAAAGTATCTCAAAATTATACTTAAGAGGAGTTCCTGAGTAATGTGCATATACCTTCCCTACTGAGCCCAAATAAGTCATCACCACCCAAAGGCACTTTGTGTCTGAGCAAGAGCTTTTTGTAGATTTTCCACTTTAAAAAACAGACGGTATCATCAAATAAAAAGACAGCGAGTTTGTTTGTTTGTGTTCACAACATATCTATCTACCACCCACAGCCCTGGCAACGTGTTGGCAAGGTCGCGTTCCTCTTCGCTGCACTCTTGTGAAAGATAAGGCGTCAAAACAAAAAAGACTACATCGTAACAAACACAGAAACTTCCAGGAGCAAGGGGGATCAATGCCGACCCCGGCACAAGGAGGCACCGAGAGGGAGAGAAAGGAGATTGCATTCGGGGGGATGGAGAATAGGAGACGTCAGGATAATCCAGCCGGTAGCGATAGCCAGCCTCCCCAGAGAGGGAGAGCAGGGAAGAGTGAAGTGGAGAAAGTCAAATCAACCTCTTTTTTTTCTGTACCTGTTCTTTTATCACCTGCCTCCCCGCCATCGCCGAGTCAATCCACAATGGAGAGAGTAAGCAGATTAGCTTGTTCGCCCATCAGAAAAGGGATTACGTTTACCCATTTCCTCTGTCAGGGAAAGTTGAAGCGAGATGAAAATGTGTCTTGGAGAAAATCAACTTTTTTGACGAGTCCATGAGTGATTAAGGCTCCAGGAAAAGAGGCTTTTCTGTGTCCCTGTAAAGTAGACTTGGCACGCAGCCGGATTTGCTCATGGGGAACATCAACGCAACCAGCAGCAGATAGAAAATACGATCCCAGGAAACTCCAAGGGGGATTCGTTGAGCTTCATCCATAACCTTAAATTGTTTTGTTCTTTTTAATAGCACTTACAGAATAAAAGCTTGTTTTAAAAAGAAAATCCATAATAAGGAATGTACAGCTTCTACAAAAAACATGAAGAGACTAGTTATTGAGACCTTTAAACAGAATAGGGACATGATTTTCTGTTCAACTACATTATATATGAGAAACCACATTAAAGAGGACATATAACCTTCATCTTTCAGGTTCATATTTATATTCACGCCTCACGTCTCCATGTTTAATGTTCAAAAGCTCTTTATGTTTCTCATACTGTCTGTGCTGCAGCACCTCTTTTCACCCTCTGTCTGAAACCAGAGCCCAGTCCGCTCTGATTGGTAAGCTGGCAGGCTCTGTTGTGATTGGTCGATTTGAGATCTCCCGCTCCTTACCCTATCACGTACAATGTGCTGGAGCGCTTTGGCCAGTAGAAGCTCAAGTGTTACATAGTGATGTCATTATGTTCTGGAAGTAAACAAAGGAGAGAAACTCCCTCTCGAGGGAACTTTTGATTTTAGCATTTGTAGACCATTTACATGCACCAAAACCTATATGACACACTACAGGAAAGTATAGGGCTACTTTAAGTAATGTATTTGTGCTGGCCAATAGAAGCGCAAGTGTTACATAGTGATGTCACTACTTTCTGGAGGTAAACAAACAAGTCCAACGGAGGCGTTTCAGGCAGAGGGGGGGAGGAGGGTCTGTGAACACAGGGATTTTAGCCTATGCAGACCATTTACATGCATTGAAACCTATATGACACATCCCAAGAGAGGGAAAACCAGATAGAGGAACAGGGCCTCTTTAAACTTCTCTCAAAAACATTGAGGGAATAGTTCATTGAAACATAATCATTAAAAGAGGATATTGCCGTTGCGAATGAATCGCTCTTCTCTGTGGAATTGATACTGTAAACCAAAAGGGTTAAGAATTATTTTCGCTCTTCTTTCGCTCTTCACAAACAGTATATATGTTCAATCGGCTCGCCTCAGATCAAGCGCATTTAAATAGTCTCAGAGTGAGCCCTCTCTCCGCTTGAAAAGAAGCCCCTGGTCTTTTACTGCCTTTGATGTTAACAAGCCTTGTTAATTGCCACGGTGAAAGAAGTTGGCTCCTGTGCCGACTACAATTATTAACCGACCCTTACCAAGATTGATTCCCCCCCCCCCCCCCACCCCCAACAACAAGGGGGGTACATTTCTGGGGAGGTGTCTTTGAAGTAGCTGAGAACTTGGGAGTGGGTAATAAAGAGGCTTATTGGTGCCGTTTGCTATTTTTTTTCTGATTGGAGCAACCCTTGGGTGAATAAAGCAATTGTGTCGTAATGTAGTGATGCCTCTTGGCTGTGTGTCAGCGGGTTGAATGGATGGTAGCGCTGCTGTTTGGATTGCAACGATTTGCTGGACAATGGGAGAAAAACACACCATCACGGAGCGAAATATGATGGGAAATTGCACATTTGAAAAGAGATCAATTTGGAAAAACGAACATGCTGTACGGTAGTTATTTGTGGAACGCCCGGGTATATTAGACAGCTGCCGTGAGTGAATGGACCCGGCAGAGAGTGATTCAGTGCAGCCGGGATAAGCTTAGACTACAGGAGTGGAAATAACCATTTAATTGTCAATCATAAATCTATTTGATTTTCCAGGAAATGCTTTTACTGCAAGGCTGTTGCCAGAATTGTAAAAAACAAAAACACAATAAGGTTTTTTAATTAAGTATTAATTTGTCTGACTATTTATTCATTCATTCATTCATCATAAATGACTAGCCTATTTTGGTCCGAAATGTGTGTATTAATTTGTGATAAGCAAGGGAAGAAACAACCAGCGAGTCTCTGTCCAAAAGTATCAGCATCCACCCACCAGCACCTAGCTAATAACCATTTGCATCGTGTTGGTTTAATCTGTGCACACATGAAAAACACTTCCTTAAAGTTGTGACAAGGCTTAAAGTATGTGGCAGACTATTTCATGGTTGACTGCAATACCCTCCTGCAGACGTATAACGAGTCATATTTCCCAGCATGAAGGTCTAAATGTTGCTTTAAAGCCTTTTATGAAATGCTTTGCATATTTAGTTTTCCTAAAGATGGTCAAGTTCTGACTCAACAAACACTGGAATCAGCTCATAAAATATGCATCGTGTGAGAGTGACTTACATGAATGTAGTTAAAGTCCGGGTAAACAAAAAGCTGAAACATAACCGCCAAGGGAGTTTCAGATTCATCAAGGCTAATCACAGTATATTGATGACTGGCTCTTGCTTTACTATTCCAAATAAAACAACAAGCAAATGTCCGGTAGCATCAACAAACCACCGGCCCCACCGTCTAACAAGAGCTGTAACCAATACCTGCTACGATTTGATGAACCTTGCAGAAGTTTTCCTCCATTAAAACTGCAGGAGAAACTCCCGCAGAACAATACAGTGGGGCAAAAAGAATTTAGTCAGCCACCAATTGTGCAAGTTCTCCCATTTAAAAAGATGAGAGAGGCCTGTCATTTTTATCATAGGTATACCTCAACTATGAGAGACAGAATGGGGAAACAATCCAGGAAATCACATTGTAGGATTTGTAAAGAATTGATTTTCAAATGATTGTGGAAAATAAGTATTTGGTCAATAACAAAAGTTCATCTCTATACTTTGTTATATACCCTTTGTTGGCAATGACAGAGGTCAAACGTTTTCTGTAAGTCTTCACAAGGTTTCCACACACTGTTGCTGGTATTTTGGCCCATTCCTCCATGCAGATCTCCTCTAAAGCAGTGATGTTTTGGGGCTGTCGCTGGGCAACACAGGACTTTCAACTCCCTCCAAAGATTTTCTATGGGGTTGAGATCTGGAGACTGGCTAGGCCACTCCAGGACCTTGAAATGCTTCTTACGAAGCCACTCCTTCGTTGCCCTGGCGGTGTGTTTGGGATCATTGTCATGCTGAAAGACCCAGCCACGCTTCATCTTCAGTGCCCTTGCTGATGGAAGGAGGTTTTCACTCAAAATCTCACGATACATGGCCCCATTCATTCTTTCCTTTACACGGATCAGTCGTCCTGGTCCCTTTGCAGAAAACAGCCCCAAAGCATGATGTGTCCACCCCCATGCTTCACAGTAGGTATGGTGTTCTTTGGATGCAACTCTGCATTCTTTCTCCTCCAAACACGACGAGTTGAGTTTTTACCAAAAAGTTCGATTTCGGTTTCATCTGACCATATGACATTCTCCCAATCCTCTTCTGGATCATCCAAATGCCCTCTAGCAAACTTCAGACGGGCCTGGACATGTACTGGCTTAAGCAGGGGGACACGTCTGGAACTGCAGGATTTAAGTCCCTGGCGGCGTAGTGTGTTACTGATGGTAGCCTCTGTTACTTTGGTCCCAGCTCTCTGCAGGTCATTCACTAGGTCCCCCCGTGTGGTTCTGGGATTTTTGCTCACCGTTCTTGTGATCATTTTGACCCCACGGGGTGAGATCTTGCGTGGAGCCCCAGATCGAGGGAGATTAGCAGTGGTCTTGTATGTCTTCCATTTTCTAATAATTGCTCCCACAGTTGATTTCTTCACACCAAGCTGCTTACCTATTGCAGATTCAGTTTTCCCAGCCTGGTGCAGGTCTACAATTTTGTGTCTGGTCTCCTTTGACAGCTCTTTGGTCTTGGCCATAGTGGAGTTTGGAGTATGACTGTTTGAGGTTGTGGACAGGTGTCTTTTATACTGATAACGAGTTCAAAAAGGTGCCATTAATACAGGTAACGAGTGGAGGACAGAGGAGCCTCTTAAAGAAGAAGTTACAGGTCTGTGAGAGCCAGAAATCTTGCTTGTTTGTAGGTGACCAAATACTTATTTTACTGAGGAATTTAACAATTAATTCATTAAAAATCCTACAATGTGATTTCCTGGATTGTTTCCCCCATTCTGTCTCTCATAGTTGAAGTGTACCTATGATAAAAAATTACAGGCCTCTCTCATCTTTTTAAATGGGAGAACTTGCACAATTGGTGGCTGACTAAATACTTTTTTGCCCCACTGTATGTCTTGTTCAGAGTGTGCCCACACAGATGCAGCATGTACTGATATCAAAATGAAAATATCTCCCAACAGGGGGGGGAACAAAGACTTGGAATCCACAGATCTCTAAGACCAAACAGAACATAATACAGGGAGATGAAAGGGAACAAAAGCAGCCATGGTAATAACAAAAAGCAGGGGGAACAAATGGAGACGGATGAGAGTAAAGCTTCTCTCTGTCACCAGCTGAAAGACAGCACACACACACACACACACACACAAAAAGGTGTATTCAAATGTCCTGGTCTCCTTTGAAATGGGACCTCGGCACGCAGGGAAAGCCAATTTTACTGCCATTTCATTCTCTCAACGTAATCTTACTCCACCGATGATGAGCACCTATCTCCATTTTAACATGACGAAGAAAGTAGGTTTGAAATGATCTCGAAAATTCTCTGCTTTCATCTTGCAAGCAGTTAGGTGGACAATTTTTGTACAGGCAGAAAAAAAACCAGGCTGAAAAGTACATACTACTTTGTTTTAAGCATACGGACACAAGGGCTGGGCGAGGTGAACAGCCACGATACGTTGGACCAAATACCTCTATGGAAATATTGTAGGGTTAACCATTGATGCTTTTAGAAAACATCTGCACAATGAGATAAATAATCTTTGTAATGTGGATTTTTTTTACTAAATGGGTAATATAAAAGCTACTATATAGTTCATTCATAAACAATACATCACTTTGCTGTAATTCTGCCTTTAAAAGGGGCCCTGTTATGCTAGTTTTAACGTTCATATTTGTATTTCGCAGCACCTCTTTTCACCCTCTGTCTAAAACCAGAGCACAGTCTCTCTGCATGGTTACCTGGCCAGCTCTTTTATGATTGGTTAACCGCTTCGAGATGTCCCGCCCCTGAGCCTAAAAAAAGTGTGGTCGTTCAGAACACGTATACACATGTCTGGTTCTGACGTTGATGTTATGCAAACTCTATTGGAGGATAACCCAACCCTCATGGTGGTGTCCCTCACTGATTCCTAATATAAAGCACCCGTGGAAAAATGTGTACCAAACCAACAAATAAATATAAGCCACGAAATGTACGCTCGTGTTAAAAATAACTGTGATAGTTCATCATCATTTGTCACCATCCATTTCTGATGATAGTGTTTCATTATTGGTATTGTAGTGACTATAGGATGGACCTGAAGCCCATAGAGAACCTTAGCAGTGTCAGCAGGCCCAATTTGCCAAATGGCCAATCACAATAGCTCCTCTCACCCCTTTAAATACAGCTGCAAAGGTTAATGGCCTGGTAAGAAAGTCCAGCGCTGCTTCTCTGAGGAGTAAACAAGAGGTGCAGAGTCACAGGAAACACATATACAGCACCCCAAAGACACTTTAAGGGACAGCTATGTCTCTTTAGAGTCTGAGTTTGTTGCAGCAGACAAAGAAAGTCTGTTTCTGCACCAAACAACGGGCTGACAAGACCCATCACATCCACTGTGAACACTAGATTGCTCTCCTGCTGCTTCTTCTTCTTCTCCTCCTCACTGGTGTCGGGATACACTCTGGAGAGCGAGGCTCTGGATAAACATCGGTCTCTATTGTGAGATAACACGGTATGTAATTGTGCGCTGTGCCCATGTTTTACTGCACTTTTGTAACTGACATAGCAATGTATATTTCTTAAATGCAGCAGCTACAGCTGTCATCTCTGACTCACTGAGTTGGCAGACAACGTCCACAGTCGCACGGAAGTGTTATATGTATGGTTTATTATTAAAGGCGGTGGGCCTCCCTCACTCAATGAGTCATGAACATTGATAACTGTGCAAGTGTTCCTTTCTTTCTTTCTTATATCAAGCTTGGACAACCTGTAATGTCAATGCTAAAGCGATGAATGGATGGTTTCTTGGGAACAAATCGAAGCAGGAGTGGGTTTTGAGCCTTGGCAGAATGGTCCACTGCAACACCAAGAAAAAAAGAGAAAAGCCCCCTAGAGAGATAACCAATCCGTCAAATTAAAGTAAAAGGTTGTAATTCAGGGAACTGTGCTTTATCAACACTCGCCTCTAGAAGTCGAAGATCAGAGACGGTGGTCCTCATTGTAAGTCACTCAGAGTTGTAAGGACAAACAGGACCCAGGGGCCAGCGAAATTACCCACCAACTCAGGATCAAACACTTTAAATATGAGGCAAAGTTTCATCTCTTTAAAGTGCCCGTCGATTGCAATCTTAATTAAAAAGCCTCCCTTTCTCTTTGCCCGTCTGAGCCCCGTGTCTCCTTGTGTATACACCGCTGCCTCGCCTTGTCTGCAGGAGCGACGGCTGCATTTGAGGACAAGCTGGAGTGATTGATGGCTGAGATACTGGGAAATGAATTGCTGATTTAAGCTGTGGGCAAGACAGGTTTGAGAAAAGAGCAGTGTGTGTGTGTGTGTGTGTGTGCATGTGTGTGTGCGTGTGTGTGTTGTGTGTGTGTGTGTGTGTAGGGTACAGCAGCTCAGACAGCACGAGGCAATGACACGACGACACGAGCCAGGTTTATCTGGGGCGCCACGGATTCACACCTCTCACCACGAAGCATTCACACTTCTCACACACATCCAGCACCTCCTGACGAGCGTGCCTCGAGAGCTGACGGGGGAGATAACGCGACAGATCCCCCTCTGATGAAATGCCACATGCACCAACACACACACACACACACACACACACACACACACGGTCTTAAGTGAGTCGCTGCCCTACCTGACCAGGTGAATCGCTGTTTGTGTCCATTGTGAACATTTGATGTTAAAGTGTTGTATATTCACCGGAGTTATTGTAAATACCAAGAATTAAAAACATCAGATTTAAAAACAAAGAGAAATTGACAAAAAAAGAAATGCCACTGAAGACCTTTGGAGTTTTTATTTTATTGTTAAAGTTGTTGACTAGACACCATAATGATGAGGGAGGAGAATACGTCCCAAAGCTTCCCGCTGTAGTGACACCCTACATATTTAAAAAGGCCCTGTTCTGCCTTTTGGGGGTTTTCCCTTTCCTGTAGTGTGTTATATGGTTGCATGTAAATGGTCTGCAAAGGCTAAAATCCCCAAGTTCCTCCAGAGGGAGTTTCTCTCCCACACACTCTCCCCCCGCCTAAAACGCCTCCATTAGACTCCTGTGTTTACTTCCATAACATAGTGACATCACTGTAACACTAGCACTTCTATTGGCTTGCGTTCCAACACATTGTACGGAATAGGCTAAAGGGGCGGGACATCTATAAGCAGTTGACCAATCACAACAGAGCCGGCCAGCTAACCAATCAGAGCAGACTGGGCTCTGGTTTCAGACAGAGGGTGAAAAGAGGTGCTGCAGCACAGGCAGTATGAGAAAAATAAAGAGCTTTTTGAACATTAAAGCATGGAGACATGTCCCAGGAGAGGCAGGAAATACAAATATCAACCTGAAAATAAGCAGAATATGTCCTCTTTAAAGAGTGAGACTACAGACAGACTTCACTCAGAGGTTGTTGGGGTGGGTTTGTAATTGGACCACCAGTCACATATCAAACTTCCAGCAGGTTTGTGGAAGTTTTTGTGGCAAACCCAGACAAGATTCATCCTCAAATATTAAGTGATGGGTTCTACCCCGAGCTGTCAGCTAGCATCACTCAGGATTCACTCAGGCTTTGGCGCTCACAATCACAGATATGTGAGCGAGAAAGCCAAGCTTACTTTTGATCCAGGCCACAGTTGCGTGTATTTAACCAGCAGCCAAGCGCCAAGGAGGTTATTGCACATACCTGAGAGAACAGCCGGAGACTGTACTCCGGGAAATCAAGTTTTAATATGAAAGGAAATCTCTTAGTTTCTTTTCTGTTTGAGGAGGCATTAACTCGGTGACACATTTAACACACTTCAAATGCATGCCTCCACATTTCCATCTTCTCTGTTTGGACTGTAAGAATCCCATTTGGGCAGAATTGACTGAGTGCTTTTGCTAAGGCTGCCTCACACAGCTGAGAGGGAGAGCAAAGAGACATGGATAATACAAAATCTAAAGCCAAAGAGCAGAAATGTGTGGGCATCACTCGCAGAAATTATTTACATCCCACATTTTCTGGCAGCTTTTTAAGCGTAAATAGGTTGCAGGCATCTTTTTGTTACTGAGGTGGGTGGGAGCTAGAAAAAAAACTAAAATACTGACTGCAAAAGCAAGCATCAGCAGAACTCTGGATGCTGGCTAACAAACGGCAAAGAGCCTCCAAAACAAACAATAATCAACCTGTGCCTTTTCTCCATTTCAGCCCGAGAGCCCATTTGAGCAACGGGGAAATGAGCGTGAGTGATAGAATGGAGGGAAAATTAGAGAAGGAGTGAGAGATAACAAGGTGTTTATGGAAGACGCCTCTCTGCTATGTTCCCCCCAGCTCACATTAGGGTAAACAGAGCGCTGAGCTGAAAGGAGCGCGCGGGGAAACGCTCCGCCGATAATGGCCGTGATGGGAGACGATGATAGCAATCACAGTAACCACAATAATCACGGCCAATTCTGCGGGGGATTTTTGAAGCATTTCAGTGTGTGTGTGTGTGTGTTTCTCGACATATGTGTGTGTGTATGTGTGTGTGTGTCCATAGTTTGCAGTGTTTAATGGACCCGAGAGTGTCATTGTCACAGTAATGGCCCACTGTCCACCTCCCAGATGGAACCAGACGATACCAGAGCATGATGAGCTGGTCAGCAAAAGGACCAGCAAACAGGCAAAACCAGTGGCTTCACTCCAATCCATATGCTCATTGCAAACTGGGGGAGAAACTGTTTCGATGTGTAGCGTTGGAATGATAGCGCAAAGCCATAAGCTACTATTAGCTCTAAGCTAACCTTACCTTTTTAAGTCAAAACCCTTAAATCTGAAAGGGGCCCTATTAGGCGTTTTTGGGTTTCCCTTTCCTGTAGGTTTTGGTGCATGTCAATGGTCTGCAAAGGCTAAATAAGCATCATAGTACCACTTTAAGTCATGCTACTTGTTGGTTTCAAGCTATCATCAACTGGAAACCTGCTCATTTCACCCGCCTTATCTCCATAGCGTCACAAATCCTCCCAAATTGTTTCCAATTGAAATGAATAAAATCCATACTGTGAATTTGGAATATACCCGGAAGGTATGAGTTGTAAAATAAAGGATAACATTCATGTAAACCCCACAAGGATTAAAGACGTAACTTTACGTCCTTGCCCGTTCAGGATGTAGGCCGCACAGACTCCACAAACACTTAAAAGTCATGTGTGGGCTCTATATGCATACTTAGAGACCGATATTTGCCTTTAGCAGCAGCATTTACTGCAGGAAGGTGTTCCCCTGGGAGCAATATGCATCAAACGACCGATTGTACAAGTGATATATACGTCGGAGCTCCTGTCATTCCCTTTCCGTGACTCTTTGCTGAGTATCCCACAGAGCATAAAAGCCATTAAACAATGATTAAACACACATTTCTCCTCCAATGGAGCTAATGCTCTCCTTCAGTGAATTTACTGCATTACATCGATCCGAGTCACATTCGCGATCTCCTTCACCGTTGTTTTGTGGCGGTCAGTAGTGACGTCTAGATAAAAGAGCAATTGGACACATTCCTCTACTTCCCGTGGTTTAACAGCCTCGTCCATCTTCTGCTCGTCTCTAATGACCCACCAGCCATGAGCAATCAAACAATTACCTGTCAGGCAGCGGAGAGTTAAACCACGCCGCTGGTTGCCTCCTGAGTGGTAATGTGGAGGACGTGTTGGATCTGATAAGACATGGGGCAGGCGTGTCTCTCGGCCCTCCGCCGAGTGTCACCGACCCCGGCACAAAAGCCCTCATCTGTCCCCCGAGGAGATAAATACCGCCCCATCCTTCAGTCTTTTCAGCCGTGATGAAAGGAGCAGAAGTGAGACAGAGCACTCGGCAGACAGCGGGCGATGAGCGGAGGGTCAAAGTCAGGGAGAGGAGTTTTATCGCGGCAGTCCGATCCCTCAGATTGATCTCCTGTGGCCACAGGTAATGGCTGATGAAAGGTAAAGAGAAGTTAAGCAGCTGTAAAAGTGACTGATCTGGCGGGTACCTGTTCTACATGGAAGTGTGTTTTAAAGAGCTTAATTAAAACCGATAAGGCCTCTTACAGAGCTCAAGGTGGGCGGTGTACCGAGGCTTCTTATTCAGCGGAAAGGGATCTGACTGAATCTAAAACGGCGTGTTATATCAGTGAGCATTTCACTAAAGAACAACCACGGTCTACAGCGAAGCCGTTATAATATAGCCACTTGAAAGCCTATGGTTCAGTCACTTAATTAAAACAGCCACTCATTGTGATTCCATTTCCATCAAAGCCATCAACACTTAGTGAAAGCTATACGTTTTCGCTCACAAACCAGCAGGCGGCACACACAATACGAGCCTTGTGTTATTAATCACACCGCCACTTCCCACCTAGCAGACCTTTAGAAAGGTGTAATCAGGATAATTGAGCAGAGTAGTAAACATGTCAGATGTGAAGTGCAGTCACGTGGGAATACAAGGACATGCCACCCAGTTTGTGACACACGGGAAAACATGAAGCTTTTGATGGAGCTTTTTTCTCCTCACTCTGTTTTAAGGATTGCTCTTTTTTTTAACGGCACGCTTATTAAAAACGTCTCATATAAAGAGCACTTCGTAAAGTGACACATTCTCTGATGAGTAATTACATGATGGAGCTTTTTACAGCTGTAAAGCGTGATGGGGGTGTGAGAAAAATAATAACAGGGTTGGTCAGCATCGAGGTTCATTAGAGGATACAACTGCTCTTTTCTCCAGCTCTTACTCAGATTACATTTGTTTGCAGACAACATGATCCAAGCATTCATTGACTCTGACACATCTCTATGTGGCTTAACCTTCCTGCCGTCCTTGAGTCAGATTTGAAGATAAAAGATAAATATGGATTGTATTGTTCTTTATATTCCCGGTGAGGACAGCTCGCAACATGACATCCGCTCTATGGACCCAAGCACCCTTTGAGCTTGGTTCTGTTAACCATCCTCTGCCTCATTTTTGGGATTATTTATACCCTGCTCTCCATTACAAAAAGTGTCTGCTCGCTCACACACACACACACACACACACACACACACACACACACACAACCGGATCTTCGTTTGAAATGCAAAGCGTCTTCGGCAACCAGGCATTTTTCACCCTGCGCCTTTCATGAGCTGTTAGTCGCAACCACATCTGACTGTCTGCTTTCTCTCTGTCCATCAGGAAAACATTAGAAACACGTTTTTAAAATGCATACCTAGAGGAGGGGACGAGGCAAGTCAGTGGAGGCAGCAACGGCTGTATATTAAAGAGTGGCTTTTTGAAGCGGCGGACTCCATTATGGTTGGTTCTGACATTTTTCTCAAAATTTTGAATTTTTGAGAAAAAGTCAGCTTTTTTTTTTACAAAAATCAGATATTTTGGGCAAAAGTGTCAGAATATTTAGAAAATAAGTGAAAATGTTCAGAAAACACAGAAATCTGAAATGTACAAGAGAAGTCTCTATTACTTGAAGAGTCAGATTTTCAGGAAAACAATTTTGAAATTTTAAGAAAAAAGTCTGAATTTGTGAGAATTTTTTGGGGTAAAAAGTCATAATAACGAAAATGTACAAAAACGAACTCAGAAATTCTATCTTTTCCGAGAAAATGTTTTCAGTAAAGTCAGAAATCAGAGAAGTATGAAAAACAGTCAGAACTTTTGAAGCCTTCACTACATTTTGAGAGCTTTTAATGCCATAGATTGTCTTCAACCTCTCCATGTTCTCCCACACTACACCTCTCAAAGCACTCTAAAGAGTTAGCTTAGGCCTTCTAACAAAATTCTCCAGCACGTACAATGGCATGACTGCTTGAAGTGGATATAACTGCACTTTCCTTTAGATAAATGCATCAGCCAAATTAAATATAACGTAATGTAAGACAGTAAGAATCGGAAGTTTGTGAATTAGAGACGAGTGACTGATCAAGTTGCAATCCTGACAGCGGCAGCATGAATTCAGATAGCATTGTCATCGTTTGGCGAAGATCTCCATGACTTTACTCTGCTTTGAAGTGGGACAGCAAAACAAGTCTGGACTACAATGCTCTTCCTGAAACAGTCACCACAGTGGGAAATGCCACATCCCCCTCAGAAACAGCAGGCTGTCGGCCAGAAAGTGGCACACAATAAAGCACACACACGAACCCTTGCTCACACAAACATTTCTTGAAAGCTCAGCAAAACAACACGACATGCAGCTGTCTGGTTCTAAGCGGCGCTGACACCCGTTGTGAAGCGCGTCCCAGGAGATCGCAATGCACTGACGAAGAAATCTTTATACACCTTCCTGTGAATTTCCAATATGCCGCTCTGCAGTAAGTCTCCGGGAGTTAAAGGCAGCGGGAGGAAGAGGGAAGGCAGGAAGCGGGAGGGTGACGGTTTTTAATGGTGGTGGCACTTTCAACAACAGATGCTGATTCCTCTTCTTCTTCTTTTTTAAAGCCGTAAACAATAAAACCGATTCATCAAGGCGATGCTGAAGAGGCAGCAATCCCATCCTAATAACGGATGGTCCACGTGGGAATAGTCTCGCACCGAGCGCTCGCTCTTCTGTAGGCCCTCTGATTACTGCAGACCACATCTCACATCTCCTTAATTTCCAAACCAGGCCATTCCATTAATTCTATTACAAAAGAGGAGCCGATGTCTTTGTGGTACGACCGAGGAAAAAAGGGAGGAAAAGAGTCCGGTTTCACATTAAATCCCACAGTCGGCCAATTAGCCTACGAGTGGTTTGCACAGCAGTGGAAAAGCCCATTTGCTTCAGCACATTTCGTCCCTCGCGAGAGATGATTAAGAGCAAGGACGGGACCCTTGTTTAACTGTATTTCACGAGTCCACTCCCTTATCTGAATAATCTTCTATAGTGCAAGGACAATGAGGCATCTCAGCGCGCGTGAGATGCACAAAATAATGGGAAAACTTTCAGGTTTCCTCGTTCAGCAGTGGCTTGTGAATTGCTTTATTCTGACATCAGTCACATCCTATTGTCACAGAGTTGTTGCACACTTGGGAATAGTGACATGCACTCTGAAAATACAGAAACACATCAAAGCTAGGTTTGAGCAAACTGTCTTAGGTCTAATAACTGATGGATCTGTACACACATTCAATCCTAAACTTGCATGAAATGTCTGTTTGCACAAACTGATTGACAATTTTCAGCATAAACACACCTTAATATTTAGCTACAGGTGGTAACAGTCCATACGAGCACGCTGCATGACACATTCCTTATATCGCCTGAAAAACAACGATAAAAAAGTGAAATGAATCTGCTTAACTGCTAGCTTGTTTCACTCACACTTTCATTATGCATCTTTGTGACTTTTCACCATCTTTTTCCATGCTTTAATGTTCAAAAAGCTCTTTATTTCTCTCATACTGCCTGTGCTGCAGCTCCTCTTTTCACCCTCTGTCTGAAACCAGAGCCCAGTGTGCTCTGATTGGTAGAGTTGTGATTGGTCAACCATTTACAGATGTCCCGCCCCCTTAGCCTATCACGTACAATGTGTTGCAGCTATAGCCAATAGAAGTGCAAGGAAGTTCTCCATTTAGCTGCCAATCACTTTCCCGGCTTCGGAGTGTAAGTTCCCTTTGACTCGGCTCAATGTACATGTTTCCCTGGGCTGACAGGTGTTTCATCTTTAAAGAAAGACTGTTTCCAATGTTCCAAGTTGTCAAAAAGAGGGCAGAAACTCTGAGCAGCGGGCGCCGCGCTGTAATGGCACGCTTCTGGAGTGGAAATGACGTGATTGGCTGTGTGCGGGGAGGGACAGGAAGGACAGTAATTGTTTTATCCCCGTCAGTGTCGCCAAAACTCAAACATGTACCCCCGCGTTGTTCCCATGAATTTATGTTACACAGCCACTGATGTACATTATTAAAAATGACAGGAGCCTTGTTGGTTCAATTTACGACACACCAAAGTTGAGGCATTTCACAAACACAATCAGACACACTTGAGCGCAGCGTCTGTGCACACACACACACACACACACACACACACACACACACACACACATACACACACACCCACCCACCACTGGAAGAAAAAGACGCCGTACAGCCAATTAATCTCTCTGATGTTAATCAAGAGCCATAAAACTTTAACCAACATCTGTACAGCCTTCGTAAACAGCGCCGTGGCAAATTTCTTTTCCTGTCACCGACGACAGGAGACGGATGACATCATTACAGTCCCGCCGACTCACAGTAACCCACTTCCATTTGACTTTGAAGGCTGCATTAGCCACAAAAGGGGGCGAGAGAGCTGGGGGGAAAGTTGCTTTATACTGCATATAGAATAGGTTTTGTCACATGAAAGAAACTGTGGCGATCACATTGCCTCCTGATGTGTTCCTGCTCGTGTTGCACAAGACTCTCTCCCTTTTTGCCATACCTTTACACTATTCCAAATTCCACTTCTATTCCCTGGCTGTCTCTCGTGTATATCCTCCGGCGGTGCCAGTCAAGCTTTAAATAGCATTTGTACCTTCCCTCTTAGGCTCCCTGTCCTGCGAAGACAGCACAGCTTGCACCGTGCATTGCTACAGCAGGAGCTTCAGTCTGAATGTACGTTCTTAGAGAGGGATGTTAGCTCTACGGCTCCCTGTTTGATCTCTACATGCACTCACATGGCATTGCAACGGTGTAGCAACAAGACGTCCTCGTGCTATAAGAAGCAAATGCAATGTAAAGTGTATAATTATGAAAATGCCAAGCCTGGTGTCCGAGTTGTGACATTTATATTATAGCAGTCACCGTTAACAACACTAGTTTGACATTTATATGAATTCATTTAGCGTCTGGGAATCAAAGTGGTCGATTGCAGTGCAGCTCTGTTGCTTATATGAACCTGATATGAACATATTTCAATTAAATTGTCACTTTCTTACGTTATGTACTCAATAAAAACAACTACAATATCTTTCTGATTCAACCAAGTGTTTTAGTGGCCATGCCTTTAGCTTAAAGAACACATTGTTGTTTTACACGGTGCAGTACCTCTTTGAATGTTATTTGTAGCATCCCCAGAAAGACGATGGTCGGACTCTTGGACTGATGTTTCACGGATTTATTAAAATCCATCCACACCGTAAGAGCTGAGTGAAACACACAATAAACATTAATGCAATTTACATTTACAAATGACAACTGTTAGAAATAATCAATATTTTGGAGCGGAACATTAAAAGATAATTCACTGTTTCTGGACGGATCACATTTGTCCAATTCCTGTAGTATTACAGGATGTTGTTTTTAGCCTCAGATAGCATAAAGCTAATATTGTATTGTATATATGAGTAGAGGGAGAAGGACGCGTGGAGTTACATACTAAACACACCGCCTCTACCTCTCACTCATTGATGCTGCAATCATACTATTGCGTGTTTAGTAACTGATAAACCTCAGAAGGATTGCATAATAGAATATCGGAGGTGAGAGATTCAGGACATCACTAACAAGATGGCGACGGTGACGTCATAAGAGGACCCGCCCCCGACGACGTCAGCCAATAGAAGAGTCCGGAGAACCCCATGTGACAAGCGGCCAATAGAATCCAGCCCCCCGCTACCAACCAATGAGAGCACGAGACCGGAGCGCGTCTTATTTTGAAGTTGTTTATTGTATGGTCGGAAAGAGGTGGTTCTATAAGACATGTTGGTATTGTGAGATCGAGCTCTCTTTAGTTCCGGACCGCCAGACAGTAACTACTGATGAGCTCCACTCAGTCAGCGGCCTGTGGACGCGTGTCCCGGGCTATTGAGCCACAGCTGTGAAACTTTTGTAAAACCTACCGCTGCATCCTTTTATTAAATACTCCTTTTGAAACTTATATGAGGGGCTTCACTTTTTAATCGACTCCTGGGCCTCGAATAAAACATTTCCGACACAACCCATTTACACATATAGGAATCAAAGTACACAATACATGTAAAAAAACAGCCTCAAAACCTTGAATCAAGTGATGTAGTAATGACGCTAGCAGCCGTCAAACAGTCAATCTAGTGTCAAAGAGAATAAAGCATGAAATTAGACTACACACTCGTACCTTGTTCTCTCTCCAACTGAGGCGCTAAATCCTTACAGTATGGACTGGTATAGTATCTTCACTGTAGTCCTTACATTTGCAACTGCATTTTTTAACTTATGTTAACACGAAGAACGCACAGCTCTGGCAGACTGCCTTTAGTTTGATGTCATTTTGTGCTTTGTTCACGCGCAGTAGGTGTTTTAAGTATTAAAACCTAATCGGAGAAGTAAGATAGAATATACATCTGCGCGCGAACCGTCTCTCCACGTGTAGCCAACACTGCTGTTGCCGCCAGATACTGTTGTCCTTTTCTTCCGCTAAAGGAATTTCAAAATAAAATCCCTTCAAGTTTCAAGGTTTTATTGGTCAATTGCACAGCATATACAACGTATATATTGGCAATGAAAATCTTATATCCCATGCTCCTCCAACAACTCAACAGACATGGTGCAAATAAGATAAATAAAATAGTGCAAAAAGAGAGAAGAATATTTACAATAACAACAATAAAGATTTAAGGATTCTTCTTCTGCGTTTTACATGCCAAATAGGAAACCATATAGTTGTAATAAACTAAAACATGTGAAAATGTGTGCAGTACTTACAATACAAAATAAACAATGACAGTGAAATACGCAGTCATTTACATTATGTAATGTTCATTAACGAACACCATGGATTAAAAACAACCCCTTTAAGTTTACGTAACCGTCTCATAAATTGAAATGTTATTTAACTTTCTAAAAACCCTAATTGTTATTGGCAAGTGTCATCATTTTGGGGACTTCTCTCAGTGAGAATCACAACAAACAAAAAGGTAATCTTTTTTCTGGAGGGAATTTCACCACTTTTTTTTCTGTAGTTAGGAAAGTGTTATCTTGGTGTGAAAGGAAGCCCAGGAGGCATAAACAATTATTAGCTTTTCTCTGCATGAGATTTGACATATCGCTCTTTTAAGATTTTTTAAATTTGAAGGTGTGGGACATTTTAAAAAAAAGGAGAAAAACTGCAAATGGAAGAGGTCTCCCAATTTCAGTTTCTACAATTATCAGTTGTTTTCTCTCTCTCTCTCTCACACACACACACACACTCCATCTCTTCTTCACATTGTCGTCAGTGGACAGTCAAGGTCAGAGGTTTTTATTTTTAGTCGTCCAATAACAAAACAGCTCGTCCTGACCGACATTGAGAGACACTTTGAGTGTCCGTCCCCGGGGCCCGGCGGCATTTTAACCTAGAGCACGGCTGCCGCTCCCCAGACACACAGACACATACAGACACACACAGACACACACACACACACGTCACTGCTGCCATGGACACAATATCCAAAGACACAGTGAAGTAAACAACATGTCTCACTGGGCGAAGTGAAGAAAATATTCCCTCTGCTTCACACTCCGATATCCAGCAGGGGAACTCTCTGTTGTACACAACACAATTAGAGAACTTGTTCCTTGAATTATGACCTCGATAAACGTTTGTTTTAACGGTCTCTTTCTCTACTTTCAAGTCTTCTTCAAGACACCATGCTGCTCTTTTTCATAATTATGATCCCATCTAGAGTGAAATAGACGATGTAGCAGGGGATACTATAGATTATATTTCAGATTCTACGTTACGGTAGAAGTACTCAGGTCTTGTACTTGAGTAAAGTAGAAGTACTCAGATCTTGTACTTGAGTAAAAGTAGAAGTACTCAGGTCTTGTACTTGAGTAAAGTAGAAGTACTCAGATCTTGTACTTGAGTAAAGTAGAAGTACTCAGGTCTTGTACTTGAGTAAAGTAGAAGTACTCAGGTCTTGTACTTGAGTAAAGTAGAAGTACTCAGATCTTGTACTTGAGTAAAGTAGAAGTACTCAGGTCTTGTAATTGAGTAAAGTAGAAGTACTCAGATCTTGTACTTGAGTAAAGTAGAAGTACTCAGGTCTTGTTCTTGAGTAAAGTAGAAGTACTCAGATCTTGTACTTGAGTAAAGTAGAAGTACTCAGGTCTTGTACTTGAGTAAAGTAGAAGTACTCAGATCTTGTACTTGAGTAAAGTAGAAGTACTCAGGTCTTGTACTTGAGTAAAGTAGAAGTACTCAGATCTTGTACTTGAGTAAAAGTAGAAGTACTCAGATCTTGTAGTTGAGTAGAAGTAGAAGTACTCAGGTCTTGTACTTGAGTAAAGTAGAAGTACCAGAGTGTAGGAATACTCTGTCACAGTAAAAGTATTCTAAATGTTCCTCCAGTGAAAGTAGAAAGTACTCTCCTCTAAATGTACTTAAAGTAGCGACAGTAAAAGTAGTCATTGTCTGATTGGTCCATTTCAGAATAATATCTCTGATATGTTTTATAATGATTGATCATTAAAGTGTTCTCAGAGCTGGTAAAGGTGCAGCTAGTTTGAATGGCTTTGTATACTGCAGGGTAGCTGCTGGATTTACTGCAGGTGAACTAAAGTCTGATTTAAGGGCTCATTATACTTACCATCATTAATCCTAATCTGCCTAGCAACTAAAGGGTTTAAATAATGTAGTGGAGGAAAAGTAAACCATTTACTAGGCACTGATTCTTTGGTCTCATCTACAGTGGAAATATATTCAGTGTGTTGTAGATACAACAGTCAGTAGTACAAATGGGAGTACACACACTAACACACTCCACTACAGACCAGTACAGACAGCTGTATAAATAAAATAAGTAGATGGAAATAAAGTGCAAAGACGGGGCTACCTTGTGATTGACACCTGGTCTGTGTGCTCTCCGTGTTTTACTTTGAACCATCCACAACAAAAATGTCCTTTTCACCTTGATTTGTAAAACGGCCCATTAGAAAATAAAGCGCTGGAAAGATGGACTGTCACGTGGAGATGGATTTCACTGTAATTCTGCTCAGAATGAAAGTGACTGCACAGGGGGTTCACCGCGGGTATTACGTTCTTTATTCTGGTGATAACACTAAAAAGAGATCATCACGAGCGGCGTTAGTTTGCATGGAAACTGTTGGAGGGGAACATTGAGCCGTTTCTCTATGCTGCTAAATGCTATGTCATTAAATCAATCAAACAGGCGGAGGAGTAGCACCGCTGCTATAGAAATACACTACACTGATTAATCACTCCACCTGACACCCCTTCAGAGGGACATGTGTCCTCTGCAGACCTGTGGATCCTCTCCAGTGGGAGGACTCTGAAGGTGTCAGTACTGATTGGCTTGAAGGTTGGTGGAACAGCTTCTCAAATCGTCTTATTTTGTCGGAATTGAGGGCGAGTTTCTCTTACTTTTTCGTCTTACAATCACACAACTTTACTGAGCAGTTAGCATAACATGCAGTATCAACGTCCCCATGTCTCCTGCTTTATTTTTAACACATACATTTTGTTTTCATTGTTATAATCAACTACAGGCTAGTAACAGAATTAACCAATTACATGTAGCAGGATTACAAAAATCAGGATATAAAAAAAGAGGTAGATAATCCGCTAATCAAACTAAATCTAGATACTGTGAAGCCTTTTGACTGCTTGATTGGCAGCGAGAAAAATCCTTGTTTTTCTGGATTTATATGTAGTAAAACAACAAGTAACTCCATCAGAGTACTAGCATGGCTGTTTATGTTTCCCCGTACCTCAAAACTGTACATCAAACGGTAAATCAGGAGGGAAAGAATCATAAAACAACACCCGGAAAAACCCCCAGGAATGGAGGTGATGGAGATGTATGTCGTAGTAAACATGGGATATCCCCCACGGAGGATTTTGTCCATATTGCACTTGTAGGGGGATTATTTTTACTGTTAGCCCTACACCATGAGCCGAGAGCTAAGAAAATCCTTCATATTCCCCCACAATCTGCTGCAACTCATCCTCAATCCAACTGCAGATAATAACTCCATCAGCGGCTGAATCAGACGACGTAGACAAACAGCTCATAGCCGCCGTCCGGGCCTGAAGCCAGGCGCTTTTTAAATCACTTTTGTCTGCTTTTACTCAGACTTGACAAATTTAAAACACATTTCCAAGACAAAATCCAGTTGCCTCTAACAAAAGGATTGTCAAGAGGTCGATTTACAAGTTTTATATTGGACCATTTCTCAGAAAAGGAAAAGTTTTCATGTGTTTTCTTTCAATAGCTTCTATACTGTCTTCATGGCACCAACAGATTTTAAAGGGGCCCTTTTATGCTAATTCTCAGGTTCATATCAGTATTTTTTGTCTCTCCTGGGCCATGTCTCCATACTTTAATATTCAAAAAGCTCTTTATGTTTCTCATACTGTCTGTGCTGCAGCACCAGTTTTCACCCTCTGTCTGAAACCAGAGCCCAGTCTGCTCTGATTGGTTAGCTGGCCGGCTCCGTCGTGATTAGTCAACTGCTTAGAGATGTCCCGCCCCTTAGCCTATCACGTACAATGTGCTGGAGTTTAATGGAGAGAAACTGCCTCTGGAGGACGCACAGGGATTTTAGCATCTGCAGACCATTTACCAGTGGCGGTGCGTCAATAGTGGGCGCTTGGGCGCCGCCCACCCTGACTTTTTGAGTTAAAAAACGTTATATATACAACATAATTGAAATAAGAAATGTACCGTGTTTATGGGTTAAATGTGTATGGGAGACCACTGTCAAGAACCGCTAAAATGTGTCCGGACATAATATATTGCCATTCGCCTTTTCTGAGCGCCGATAACATGGGAGTCTATAGGAGAGCTTATACTTTTCTCAGTCATTTTAGCAAGGATAGCTTTTCATTGGGGGATGAAACTTAGATCTGTGGGCGCAAATCTTTGCGCCCACAGCCAATGGCATTGTTTCTTAGTTCAATGTGACATTCTTAGATACGCGATTGGACTATTTCGGCGAATCAGCATCGTTATCATTCCCTAACCACAAGCGTAAAGAGCAGCACCGTAGCTAGCTGAAACTTAGATTGAGTGAATATGGCGACATCGATGGCTGAGAACTCCGTGCAAGCTCTACTTAAAACACCGTTTCATCGACTATCAGATGTCGAAAAGAAGAAATTGAAAGACTTGGGACCCGAGCGTCCGGATTTAAACATTCAACAGACGACCACTGATCGCGGGAGAACCTACACTCGGACTTTCTCCTCAAACTTGTATGCTAAGCGGAATTGGTTAGCTGGTTGTACAGTGAGCAATGCCTTTTTTTGTTTCCCTTGTCTGTTATTTCAAAGTCCTGGGACTGAAACACTTTGGACTACAACCGGGATGAAGGATCTAAAGCACTTCACACAAAAATGTAAGAAGCACGAATGTGGCCGCAGCCACCTAACCAACTGTCTTAAGCTAAACCTCTAAAAAAAGTGCTATTTAAACCGTGCCGCCCAACTGCGCCCCCCCAAAAAAAAAATTCACCAGCCGCCACTGCCATTTACATGCACCAAAACCTATTTAGCACACTACAGGAATTGAAACCCACCTAAAAATTACAATAGGCCCCTTTAAGAGTCTGTTTCACTGAATACAGAACTGGAAATGTTACCCTGCAGGTCTTCAACTAAAATAAGTACATCTACATTTATCTATATCCCGAACGGATCAGCTATTCTCCTCTGCAAAGCAAAATACCTGGTCTCATAAGCTCTTCCATTTCTTTTTTGCAGGAATGGCGGGGGCTCGTAACCACTTAAGCCTCATCCCAGATGTTAAGATAGAGAGGGAGACAAGAGTCAGCTGCTGAAAGATTAATAAATGCTGCTGAAAAGCAGGATAGAAAATGCTTTTAGAGGTACTGGCCTCAATAGGGGTGGAGAGGCATTGATTTTCCTGTTGAAGCCATCGCTGTCGTTTGGCAAGATGATGCTCGCTTCATGATGAAAGGCCCGGCCCCTCCATGACCTGTGAACAGCGCCTGTTAAAGAGGCGCGAGGTATTTAGCAGCCTTCCATCAAAAGCGTTTTCTTCTTCTCTTTTCATTTCAAGTTGTCTTTCCGGTCGTTGCACAGATTTCTGGCGGCCGGATCAATGTCGGGGGGAAAAAATGACACCCAAGTGATGGATCGATATTATGAGTGGGTTTCCAGGCAGAAGGGAAGATTATACCTCTTTCCATCTGCCTATCGTCCTCTGACATTACCACAGAGGAACACGGCCTCCATTACGCAGATCAATAGAGATTGTTTCGATCTGAACGGATGTCAGTAGAGCGAGTGATCCAGCGTTCACAAGAAGACGTCATACGAGGAAGTGTGTGATTTATAGTGTGGTACACATAAAGCGGGAAGACAAGGGGGAAAAACGATGAAAAAGCAGATGTATCCAACAAGGAGGGAGATGGTCATGGTCAGACAACGACGGAGATTTACAGCACCCACAGAGTGATACATAAAGTGTAAACAACCGACAGATTGCTTGCCATCCACCCTCCCACACACACACACACGGCTGCATTCCAGTCCCAGGGAGTCGGCCCGTTGCCCCTGGCAGCCGGTGCTGGTAATGGTACTGCTCTGGCTCAAGAGTAGCGCAGCATGGCGGTTGCCAAGTGATAAAGCGTGTCGGGCTGAATGTGGCAGAGTTGGTCTGCAAGGATAAGGAATGAGGGGTCTGTAGTTGTAACATCAATATGATGGGATAACAAAAGCACAAACTGGGTAGAAATTACAGTTATGTAGCGAGGGAAATTATAACAAAGGCCATGACGACAGAGTTTATAGCCATGTTTCTGCAATGTGTTATATCTGATTGAATCTGCAAAGATAAATATGAAATAGGACGTGGTTTTCGTTTTGATATCTGCTCCTCCATCAAATCTCTCCATCTCAAGTTTCGCTTTGATTTGATGACAATACAACGGTTTCAATTCAATTTGTGGGCTGGCAATCAATAAAATATGTACAAGACTCTTAGTTAAAACTCATAAGAAAAACCTGATTTAAAAACCTTTTGCTTTTACTCTGTAGGAGGTGTGCTAGGACACCAATGGTGATGTAAAGGTGCCATTGGAATTTCAAAATAAAAGCAGTTGTTTGAGATAATGAAATGATAATATTGGACTGTTGTTCATTAAATTGATTGATCATATCAGGGAAATGTTCTGTAACACCATTAATCATGTATTTAATCCCATTACCTCTATGAAAATACTGTATATTTGACAAGTGCCATTGGAATTTCAAAATAAAGGTGGTTGTTTGAGATTATGAAATGATAATATTGGACAGTTGTGCGTTTAATTGATAAATAATGCCAGATAAATGTACTGTAACACCATTATTAATTAATTTAATCCCAATATCTCTATGAAGTAAAGCCGTTTGACATGTGCCATTAAAATTTCAAAATAAAAGCGTTTCTTTCTTTTGATGAAATGATAATATTGGACTGTTGTTCATTAAATTGATTTATCGTTCCAGGGAAATGTACTGTGACACCATTAATGATTTATTTAATCCCAAAATCTCTATGACGCTGTAGTACGTGAATCCATTTGACATGTGCCATTGAATTTTCAAAATAAAAGCGGTTCTTTGAGATGATGCAATGATAATATAAGACTCATGTTCATTGAAATGATAAATCTACCCACACAAATGAATAGGTCCCTAATCCCAGTATCTCTCTAACGCTTCTGTGTATACAATTTAATTAAACAACATATGTCTGAAAGATCATCTATAATCAATATATTTACAATAATGAATGAAATGACTGTGAGAGTTATCAGCTCCCCTCGGCTTTACGGAGCTTTTTAATGTTTTCAGTTCGTTGTGAAGCCCGGCCCACAACTTTACCGTTTTATCCTCTGCATTGTTCACAGGAGGCAGCTGTTTTCCGTTAACAAGCTGCAGAAACTCACTGAACACCACCTGTTCAGCGCCCAGCAGTCGACAGTCAAAGCTAGAGCCTAGCAGGTGGACGGGATGGAGCATTTAGCAGCTAAGGAGCCGTTTATTTCCCTCAGGAGTTGGAAGAGTTCTAAAAACTGAGTAAAAATTGGATTTATATTCACAATGTGGCCAAAAAGCACAGATTAAAGAACTGTTGCTGTGGTAGCTTCTGGATGAGTGATTCAACAAATGTTTGCTAACACGCTTACTATATTCAAAGGTAATATGTCAACATGATGTTAGCAACTTGTTTCTGCTGCCCCCAAGTGGCCAAAAAATAAAAGCAGGTTAAAATACGACAAAGTGGATGTACTTCAAGTTGCAGACCTACGATAAATTACTCAAATTTGAGTGACCTTAAACTTAAACACAAAATAAGCCTTTCCTGTAGTGCGTTAAATAGGTTTTAGTGCATGTAAATGGTCTACAACGACTAAAATCCTTGTGTCCACCCCACTGCCTGAAACGGCTCCACTGGACTCCTTTGTTTACTTCCATAACATAGTGACATCACTACATAACAGTCACGCTTCTATTGGCTAGTGCTCCCACACATTGTACGTGATAGTGTAAGGGGGCGGGACATCTCTAAACGGTTGACCAATCACAACAGAGTCGGCCAGCTAACCAATGTTTGGGCTCTGGTTTCAGACAGAGGGGGAAAAGACAGGAAGTATGAGAAAAATAAAGAGCTTTTTGAACATTTAAGCATGGAAACATGTCACAGTAGAAGCACGAAATACAAATATGAACCTGAAATGAGCAGAATAGGGCCTTTTTAAATGTCAAAATTCAAGACACTCAGTGTTGGCTTGAAATATCCGCAGTCAGCAAACCTAGATAAAAAATAGCCATTATTATCAGCCTTGAAAACCTGAATCGGTTTAACCCTAAGGCTAAAAAACACACACACACACACACACTCATCCTGCGTCCATTCACCCATGTAACTTTATGGACACCTTCCTGTCCATAAACCCGGGAGATGGGATTCAGAAGAGAGGGGATGTCTCGGAGAGAATTGCCCAGTAAAACACTGCACCCTAATCTCTTGCTACCAGCTCAAATCCTCTGCTATTAAATGCCCTCTCTCCTCTCGATAGCATTTTATTAACTGTATTTGTTCACTGAGACCTTCAATTCTGCACCACTTTGGCCATGACATTGGGAGAGAAGGGAAAAAAAAGGTTAAAAAAAAGACAGAAATCATGAGCCGTGGCTGTAAAAGTGGGCATAACTTTAATCCTGCAAATAAAGAGATTCTATTCAGCCGGGAACAATAAAGCACTGTGCCGACAGCGAGTGAGTTACACTGGGAGAAGAGAGACAGATAAAGAGGAACAGGGAGACAAATAGAAAGATCAGAGGAGAGGAAATGAAATGCACACATGTTAAACTGACTGCGTTTGCATATCGGGGTGTCAGACATTATAAGGATGATTATTCCTTTAGCTGTACGACACTTAAAGAGCCGAATGCTTCCACATCAAAGGAAACCTGCAGTGTCACAGAATGCAGGCTTTAATCCTCCTCCCATTGCCTCTGAGTCTCGACACCGCTACCTCTGTATTTCATCATGCAGCTTCGGATATACTCGGGAGAATAGAGGACAGACAAAAACAAGTTTGAATGTAAGGAGAGCTCACAGACCTGGGGTGTTTACTGAAGGCTCAGCTGCAGCAGAGTGGCATGGCACTCTGGAAAACAAAGGTGATCCAAATGCCCTCCCAGTGGGAAAGCAAGAAGAAAAACAACCATGCACCACTTCAAGTTTTATATTGGTGTTTCATGTGCACAGTCCTTTGTTCTTCAGCTTGAATTAATACAGTTCTTGTTCAAAGAGACAATGTGTATCCTCAGGCCTCCTTATCAGCTGTGTCACACCATTATTCTACTCAACATTTAAAACCAATCCAAATAGAGCTGTAGCAACAAACCCCCCCCCCCCCCGGGTGTAGTGGATTGAGCGAGGGTGCAATTTCCTGCAAAGGAGTAGCATGTGTTGTTTCCTCCTTTTAAACTTCAACTGTAGGACATTCATTTGCTCTCAATATGCATTAACAGTTACTCTAGCGGCAGACACTTCTGGAGGCTAAACGTTGCTCTTCGCTGTGACGTGTTTCATACAACATTCCATGCTGTCGTTAGAGTTGATGGTGTTTAATAAAGACACAAAACAAACAATATCAAGTCCGGACCACACGGTCGGAGCAATCTCCCTCTCCTCTTTTGTCATCCAACCTACAATGACCACAGTATCCAATTGATTCCTTTCCTTTAGCATTTCCTATGTCATCTTTTTGGCCTGAATCACCCTGTTGAAAAACTATGTGCCTACTAGTGCTTTACTCCCACCACCACATGTCTCCAATATATACAATTACACCAGGTGCCCAAGTGTCCCTTCAAAATAAAAGCATAGAAACTACTTTAACTCACTTAAATAACAACATTAAATAATAAAAATAATAAGAAATGTATAATAATAATAAAAGTAATAAGAAATATATAATAATAATAAAAATAATAAGAAATATATAATAATAAAAATAATAAGAAATATATAATAATAAAAATAATAAGAAATATATAATAATAATAACAATAATAATAAGAAATATATAATAATAATAAAAATAATAAGAAATATATAATAATAATAAAAAAATAATAAGAAATATATAATAATAATAAAAATAATAAGAAATATATAATAATTTGAAGAATAATAATAAGAAATATATAATAATAAATAATAATAATAAGAAATATATAATAATTTGAAGAATAATAATAAGAAATATATAATAAGAATAAGAATAATAATAAGAAATATATAATAAGAATAAGAATAAGAATAAGAAATATATAATAAGAATAATAATAATAATAAAATAATAAGAAGAAGAAATATATAATAACAATTTAATTAAATAAAAGAAATAATACGCAATGGCAAAACAAGCATTTTGGCTCCTACAGCTTTAGCACATTTGTCTATAATCTCTTTAATTAACCCACATGTTTTCATGCTGGATTGACAATCTATGAATTACGCTCTTCAAAACATCTATTTTGTGTAGAAATGTAATGCAATTTTTATGTTGACCACTAAATTAAATACTTTGCCCCAAATTCTGCATCTTTCTTCTTGGTTTTTGCTTCAAAATATTGGAAAATTGTTGACATACTTTTTTAAATTATAAGAAATGGAGAATGTTAATGAGAAAAATAAACCTTCTTTATCACACAAGAAGAGATAAGACAGACTAAGCTCCTGGAAGGAAAGCAATGTTCATTATTTCAAACAAACGCATATCTCTGCGACTGTGGCTGCGAGGGAGTGCGGCTGTCTTTCAAGAAGGTTGTGGGTTCGATCCCAGCCCGTGCTTGGGAAAGATACTGAACCCTGACTTTGCAGAGTGTGAGTGTGTGTGAGTGTTAGCTCAGAGAAAGTGGTGCTGCTCTGTATGAATGAGGTGTGAATGGATGAATGACTCGTAGTCTGTAAAGCGCTTTGAGGGGTCAAGGAGACCTGATGAAGCGCTATGTAAGTACAGGACAATGCGTCGTTTGGATTCAATTGAAGTGTGACAACACATTAAGGGTAAAAACAATGGAAAAAACATGTAGTCCATACTCCAATGGACGTCTTTTATTTCCTCTGTTATTGAATTTATGCACCAAAAGTAAGTCTACATTAAAGGCGCCAACAATCGATTAAAAAAAGATGTGTTTGATCTTATTGTATACATCATTCTGTTGGTGTTCCTGTGTGTAAATCAGCCTCTGTTTCCACCAGCTGAACAACTGATGTGTGTCACCGTGTCCTCGTGTAAAGGTGTGAGAAATACCAACTTTCTTGTTGAGTTTTAAAGACATTTAAAACTTGTTATTTGATGAAAGAAGTTGATGTTTTTTTCTCTCTGCACACCAGCAAAGTCTGTTGACAGCCGCAGATGGTAAATATCAAGAGGAGACGAAGAAGAAGCAGCAGGAGGAGGGGAGGAGGAGGAGGAGGAAAAGTTCATTCAGTTTATTCAAAACAGGCTTGAAAGTATAATTCCAAACACTTATTTATATGAAAATGCAACAGATAGCATCTTTAAAATGTGAAAATCTCCATCCAATTTGCTGATCCTCTCCCCGGGCTGCGTTCCCTCTCCTCCGTCTCTTTCTTCTTACCTGAGTACGTTCTTCCTATTTCAATTTCAGCCTGTCACTCAGCCGCTCACCTATTGTATGCCGCTGCCCCCCAGCTGCCCTCCCGCTGCCCTCTAGCACAGATTTCCATCTCTTTATTTCTTTTTTTTCCCAGCATATGCATGTAAACCCCGAGACCCTCCCGGCTGCCCTCCTGAGGAGCTGGAAATGGAGAGAAGGCGGCGGAGGCGTGATTACGATGTCAATCCATAAACACCGCTCCCCGAGAGACTGCATGGATGAAAGCGCCAATGCCACGGGAAAATTACCCACCACGCCGGGACAAGTCATTTGCTTCACAGTGGAGCAGAACAACAAACACTCTCTCTCTCTCACACACACACACACACACACACACACACACACACACACACAAAGCACGAGGTACAAACTGCAGGCAGGTTAATAAAAAGAAGAGAAGAGTGAAAATTGATGGGGGCAATTTAGAGGTGGAGAAGTGAATCAAGACTTTAGATGTGTGTGCAGCTCTCTACAGGTGCTGTAAAATGTAAACAGCAGGGAGGAACTGGCACTATTCACACACACACACACACACACACATAGCCATTCCATATGTTCTTTGAGCATCAGGTGGCCGCAAACACCACCTTGGAAATGCCACACAACTCGATATAATCTATTTGTTTGAAAACCCACAGCATAGCATAAAAGAGAGGACTCTGATATTTAAACGGTGTGTGTGTGTGTGTGTGTGTGTGTGTGTGTGTGTGTGTGTGTGTGTGTGTGTGTGTGTGTGTGTGAGAGAGAGAAAGAGAGAGAGAGAGAGAGCGAGAGAGAGAGCAGCTGTGAGAAATCCAGCAGCAGAGAAAGTGTGATTTTGAGATGTAGTGGAGGATTAGAAAGTAGATATTTCTTTGCATTTATGAGGCAGAGATGGATTGTTTCCTCCTCGCTCGATGTATTCAAGAAAATAAATGGTAATGCAGGGACGCCTGAGCAGATCAGTTTCAAGACATATTCTGGGGGGTGGGGGGGATATTCAGCAGGTGGGAAATGTTTCAATTCAACCTCGAAAGAAGGTGATGAAACTAAAAAAAAACACACTCCAAGCTTCCCATACAGTACAGGGATGTGTGTTTGACCCCAGAGCTCAATGCCACCCCATATGAAACAATTTGAAGCAGCAGTGCAATTTGAGGAAAGGCATTCAGACATGATAATGCTTTTCAAAGTGTGGCGTAGGAAAGCTCCTTGTTTTTTAGCAAAGACAAAGGCCCTGTATCTCCGACCATCTGATCATAGATACAGGGTCCTGCAATTCAATTAAGTCTGGCTGAAGCACTCCTTTGTGCACCAGTCAATCCTCACAGAGCTAAATCCCAGATCAAATGCACGCTGAAGGGTCTTTGAGCATGTTTCTCTCAGTGTTAAATGTTAGTTTTTTCATGTATTGTGTCTTAAAGTTCTCCTATTATGCTATATTTTAACAATATATTGTGGGGTAATATCTATACCAAACATGTCTGTGAAGTGTTTTGCTCAAAATACCAAACATGTCACCCATTGTAGCACGCCTCATACCCCTCTGTTTCAGCCCTGTTCCTGAAGTGCTGATTCTGTGACTGTCGCTTTAAATTTGAGCTGAGCTGAAGCTGGCCAAGAGAGAGTTGCATTTTCTGACACTTTGTGAGTCTCCTTACACACCGGGGACACGTATTTATGTATAAAAGACAGCAAAAAGTGCATTTTGCATAATAGTGGACCTTTAAACTCTGTGCTTGTTGATGTTGTAATTTGAGCTGCTGCAGATTTCAGACTTTATTTTACCATTAAACAATTATCCTATCGTAACCAAGTAAAAAACTCTAGTTAGAAATAATGTAATTTAACCAAATATACGCAAACATTACTCACATAGCTTAATGCCAAACTCTACTTGCATTACAAGCTAACGTCACAGTAAATCGTATCAGCCTTTATACCCACAATTTATCACAAATTGTTTGAAACCAAAATGCTTCTTGAGCTTACGTCTCGGATGTTCTTGGGTCATAATTGGCGGTGCAGAACAGCTGGCTTTCTCTCATATTTTGTGTAAACAATGAGAGAGACAATAGACTTGTGTACCGAGGACAACGGGGCATGGGTCGGACATTTAGAAACTCTCTCACTTCTCTGAAAATGTGTTTTTGAAAAATACAACAATTTCAGAGAGGCCATACAATGTTATGTTTTAGGTTCATATGTGTATATTTTTTCCTCTCCTGGGACATGTCTCCATGCTTTAATGTTCAGAAAGCTCTTTATGTTTCTCATACTGCCTGTGCTGCACCACCTGTTTTCACCCTCTGTCTGAAACCAGAGCCCATATATATATAATCGGAGGATGAAACCCTCTTTATTAGTCACATGCATGCTCAAGGACACCACAGCAGGGCCTAGGAGGTGAACTGGGACCTCTCCAAGTAGCAGTCCACTTTCCATATTTCAAGTCTGTTCGGGGACTTGAACCGGCGACCCTACGATTCCCAGTCCAAGCCCCTACTGACTGAGCCACTGCTGGACAGAGCCCAGTCTGTTCTGATTGGTTAACTGGCCGGCTCTGTTGTGATTAGTCAACCGCTTAGAGATGTCCCGCCCCTTAGCCTATCACGTACAATATGTTGGAGTTCTAGCTCTATAGAAGCGCAAGTGTTACATTGTGATGTCACTTGATGTTTCGGAAGTCCAATGGAGGCGTTTCAGACGGGGGGAGGTGTAGTGTCTGGAAGAAAAACCTATACACACAATAGGAAAGGGAAAACCCCAAACAGCAGAATCGTCTCCTTGAACGAGGCATGAACTCTCAAACACAGCACTGAGAGACGAAGAGGATCCTCAACAAACAGTAAGTTTGCTCGGCTTTCCAAATATGAACCAGGGCTGTGTTAGAAAAATAATGAATGTCTGTACCCTTGATGAATAAAAGAAGATCTTATTATTTGCAGAGAAAAACAAAAGAGAAAAATCAAGCTCAGATCTCAAAAGATCTTCCCGGCGCAGCCTCGTCATATTATTTTAATATAATCCCTCAAATATTAAGAGTTCTGTGTGTAGTGATTTGTGTTCCTCTATGTCAAGACCACATTTTCTTATACGTTCGTGTTCCCCGTCGCAGAGCCGATGTTGAAATGTGTCTCTGCTCTCTGGTGTGTGTCACTGTGGTTATTTTCTGCTCGTCTTTACTCAAGAACACAGACATGTTGGGCTGGATTTCTCCCCTCAGCCTTTCACTCGCTCCACCATCTGTCGCTGTGAGGAGGCATGAAAGCACATCCTGTGAAGTCATCTCCAGTTTTTATACTTAAAAAAATGAACAGAACAAACATCCAAATGCTTTTCCACATAACAACACGCCCTCGGCTGGTGGCTGAAGGTTGTGCTTATAATTGTGGACAGTAATGCTTCAGGTAAACAGCAAAACACTAGCTGAGAATCTCACTACAAGGTCCACATGGTTATCACCTCGGGCTAAATCAGACGGTTTGTCGTTTCCTTTTCTGTAACTGTGGCCATTAATAGTTTCCTGGACTCAAAGGTTACTTTTGTTAATGAAGGTGTGGTATTCTTCAAAAAGCTGCACATTTAACAAAGTTAGTTCTGTGCCTCAAAGAAACTTAAGTCCGGCTGATAGATGAAACATTTTCCTTTCTAACGGCGCTTTGACCCTAGTTTGGATGACTTGCTTTTAAACCAACACGCATAAGAATCTCTTAAAGTGATAAGAAAGAAATATCTAGCCAGCTACATTCCTGTCTGCTGATGAGGCACAGAAAGCACCAGACTAAGGCTCTGTTCACACGACAACGCTGGCGGGTGAAAACGACAACATATTTGTTCTGATGTCCCTTTCGTTTGGACGGCGACGGCGTTTCTGGGGCTTAAAAACGCAAAAAAGTGAAACCACCCTCCAGAGTGGAAATCTTAAAAACGCTCCACCGTCGCTTTCCCGTCTAAAGGGTAAAAACGCAAGAGTCTGAGCCGATCTGCTCACGTCGCATCGGCGTTTACGTCACAGGCATACAACAGTACAGGAAAACCGTCGGACCTTCAAGTTGCCCAGGCAGCTCTAATAAACATCCAAGCTTCTTTTCAGCAGTTGTACCAAATCTTTACAGACGGTATCACTGAACAGAGAAGGCGCATTAATTACCTCCATTAAATTGTTGATGCACCAATTCGTCGGAGGCGAACCAGCTTTGGACGAGACCTGGGAGAACCGCGTGGACTTGGTGGTGTTGTGTGGTAGTACTACCACCTAGCCGCCTGGCGTGCATACAACATGGAATTTCACACACTTTTGCATCGTTCGTCTAAACGCGGAATAAAACGTGAGAACGTAACGCCACTTTTGCGTTTGGAGATTATTTTATCAATGTGGCCTTTTTCAAGGTCACAAACCCAACTGAACTTTGTGTCAGGTTTTGGGAAAATAAGATTAAAAAATCAATTAAAAAAAAAACAATCAAAAGGTTTCGACAAAAAGCAATGTTTAATTAACAAAAGCAGATGACAACAACAAAAAACTAGAAAAAACCTCACATCCATAAACCAGGGAGCATGAGGAAGCATCCGGGCAAAAAACCAACAGGGACAAACATGGAGGCGACAGGAACAAACTCTGGGGAAAAACGACAACGAACTGACAAGGAGCAAAAGGGAAGACAAGACTGAGGGTAATCACAGGACAGGACACAGCTGGGGAGGGGAGGAGAAACACAAGGGCAACAGGTGATCACAATGAGACAATCAGACACAGGAAGTAAGACCAGACAAGACACAGGGAGGAGGATACATTTCAAAATAAAACAAAACCCTATAACACGACGCTTTGATGCTAAATCGCTACATGCTTTTATTGCAAACCTACAGCATGCACAACCTCTGTGCACTTGAATCCACCATCAAATAAAGTCCAATTCTCATATAAGACATGTTAAAGCCCCCTTATTCCTTTGTGCATTTATTTGCTGGCAAACACGGCAATAATTATACGTCGGTGACGACTCAATACAGAACAGCCGATGTATCTCCAGTCAAAACCGACCTGGCAGCACAGAGTGTTCAATGCAGCACTCCGAAGGACTTCTTTATAGTGTATGGTATTATTAAAATCTCAAGGTTGATGAAGAGGAGAACTTCTCTGCAGATCTGGCTGCAGTGGAGTGTTTGTTTTGGAGCGGGTGTTTCCTGGCTGGGTGTGGGGCTCCTGCACTCTCAGAGACAGATGTTAGGGCCGGGCTCGGCCATCCAACCACACCATAATGAGAACTCCAGGGGGCTAACGCCCACACACACATACACCCACGCCCCCACACACACACACACACACAACACAACCTGAGAAACAAAAAGTGAGAGCCAGGGGTGAATTTATGATTTAATAATGATGTGCTGGTTATAACAATGAGTGACCTTCAGTTTCACACACACGCGCACACACACACACACACACACACACACACACACACACACACATTAACATGTTAACATACACTGTCTCTAAGTGACAAGATATTCAAATAGAAGGCAGGGAGAGCAGAGGAGAGCTTGGAGGTGAACAGAAAGGTCTTGAAAAACCGGGAGTGTGTGTGTGTGTGTGTGTGTGTGTGTGTGTGTGTGTGTGTGTGTGTGTGTGTGTGTGTCCTGCCAACAATTTTTTAGGTGTTTAATGAATGAACATTGCACTTGAATTATTCACAACTCTATTATTAGCTCCCAGCCTGCGATGTCCGAGCATGTAGGACCGTGCACGCGTGCGGGGGAGGGGATTAAATCTGTGTGTGTTTTTTTTGCATTCTTGCATAATTGTGCTTGTTTTGAGTTTACATATATTCATGTGGTTTTGTTTGTGTGACCGGGCAATGCATTGAGGGTATATGGGAAGCATCAGTGTGAAGATGTTGGTGTATGATAATGTGCATCTTATTGCTTGCAGGGTTAGCCTTAAGAAAACACAGACAGCCTAATGAAGACAACGAAAGCTTAGAACTAAAACAAGACAGATTAAAAATATATTAGCTTTTAATGTCCTTAAACCAACGCCTTTCCAAAAGGAGAGTCTCACGGGTCCTGGTGTGGGAGGCAGGAAGTGAAAGAGGACGGGGGGAGACGGGTCCTCGGGGCGGGAGAGAACAGTGTGATAAGGCCTGGCTAAGCCTCGCTGTCGGTAATTACCTCCACACTAATGCTACGCCAGGAAATCCCAGCAGGAGCGTGGAAGAAGATGAGGACGAAAGATTGAAAAATAAAGAGGAGTGATTGAATTTGTGATATTATGGGCTCTGAGATTAGACACAAAGAACATGGAACATGGTAAGATAGAGAACAGAAGCAAAGCGGTGGGAGGAGCAGGTACACGGTGACCCAGATCCTCCTCCCAGTAACACAGGGGGTAGGGGTGCTGCTGTCTGCTGCAGGATGAAGAGATGCAGGACACTGTGAGCTGAAGCAGCAGCCGCACTGTGACAGCTGCTCTAAATCAAACAAGCCGGGACATGCAGGTTTGAAAACAATCAAATTGTGACAAATGGTGTTTTCTCTCTCTCTAACTGCCGGAGCGTTCTGGGGCTGGTGTGAGAGCAGAAGGGTGCAGGGGAGGGAGATGCAAGCACCCAAAACACACAGGTACAAATGAGGCCCTGAGCATCAAGGTAAAAATGAAACAACCCAGCAGAGTTCACATCTCTCCAGATTTGACCTAGACATGGGTAAACACACACACACACACACACACACACACACACACACACACACACACAGATAGATAGATATTTTTTTCTTATATGCTTTTTAGAATGCAATTACTGAGCTTGTGCAACAGGGAACTGGGAAGGTGTGTGTGTGTGTGTGTGCGTGCGTGTCCCAGATACAGCAGTAGCATGAAATTGCTGCATCAGAGATAGGTTTTCTACACAACGACAGCCCCACCTGTTCAGTTCACATGCTCCACCTGTGTGTGTGTGTGTGTGTGTGTGTGTGTGTGTGTGTGTGTGTGTGTGTGTGTGTGTGTGTGTGTGTGTGTGTGTGTGTGTGTGTGTGTGTGTGTGTGCAGTCGCTACAGATGTTCAGGAATGGATGACCATTGAATAACACAGATGTATTTCAAGCTTTAAAGCCATGCACGGCCACTCACGTGCCAAATCTCCCCATAAAGCCGCTGCAGGATTCATGGATCGTCGTCCAAAGGTTTCTATAGCAGGTAGGAAATATAGCCGGGCCACCGCTGTGTGAGAATGATTGGCCACAACTCAATTCACCTCAGACGGTTGGAGCAGTATTTATTTTTAGATGCTTTACTGCTCTTGGCTCAGTGGCCCCCTGCTGCTGGAGAGAGGCGTGGACACACACAACAAGAAGTCATCAGTATTTGTAAATCCTCCATCAGTGCTGGAGTTTAAAGAACTCCAAAACGTTGGGTTGTGTCAAGATGGTATCCCTTCATTTGAAAATACTTTAAGGTTAGGAATTGACCTTGAGTTGTTATTTAAGTGTGTCTGGAGTCAGCTAGCAGCAGCTGAGTAGATGAGCCTCAATCAGAAATGAGGAGGGGTCTACAGAGGTCTTTTCAAAAGGGGCCAGATTTGGGGTTTTCACTTTCCTATAGTGTGTTATGAGGTTTGTGTGCATGTAAATGGTCTGCAAAGTTCGATAGAGAGGGAGTTTCTCTCCCAAGATGTCTCTCAGCTTGATCTATTTTTAATAAAAATCCCCTTTAATCAAATTTGTATATATTGATTTAATGTATTGTATAATTGTATGAGTTTAATAATCCTTTAGGCTTTATTTTAATTTGTTTTGGTTATTTTTATCTATGCAACTTTAGATTTAAGGTATTCAATAAGGCGTGTTTGTTTTGTATGTAAAGAAAAATGCTCATGTATGGACATTACAATCAAATAATTAGAAGTAAAAGAAACAGTAAGAGCCAAAACCCATAGTAAGAAGCAGATTGTGAAGCATGTCCTCTAAATGAGCTTAATTCCCCCTACATCACTTTGTCTCTCAGTGTAAGAACTAACTGCTTCAACTAAGCGTCGTCATTATGATGCTGCACATTTTCACCCTTCCATCTGTCACTCATCGATCACTGCTCAGCCCTATCATCACGGTGACAGCCTGTCAGGTCCCGGCTGTGTTCTCACATATCTCCGCCCCGACCATATTTCCACACACTGGTGTATGCAAATGTCCACTCACAGTGAGGCACGAGCTGATGGCAACACAAAATGGTCCACTCAGTCTGCTTTCAGCACCAGGGAGAGCTCTGTCGCTGCGGCTTCTCCCAGAGTGTCATTCAGGACCGAGGATAGCGCTGGGCGTCATGTCTGCTGTGTTACTGTTGTCCTGCAATACTCAGTGAAGGTCAAGGGCGTCACTTTGTGTCGAGGAGGAGTCAGAAGATGTATAAATGGTCTCCAAAAGGGTTTTCCCTTTCCTGTAGTGTGTTTCTGTGCATGAGAATGGTCTGCAAAGGCTAAAATCCCCACGTTTCAGATCATAGGGACATCACTTTGGAACATTTGTGCTTCTATTAGCTAGCACTTAAACACATTGTGTGTGACAGGATAAAAGGGCAGGACATCTCTAAGAGGTTGTGAGCCGTCCAGCTAAACCAATCAGAGCAGACTGGGCTCTTGTTTCAGACAGAGGGTGAAAAAAGGTGCTGCAGCCCAGGCAGTATGAGAAAAGTAAAGAGCTTTTTGAACATTAAAGCACGGAGACATGTTGCAGGAGAGACACTAGATACATATATGACCCTGATGAGCAGAACATGTTCCCTTTAACATATATAAGTGTCGGCAACGTAAAGGGGGGGTCAGTTTTTGGACAGATAAATACCAAGATTGAGAAAAATGTCAAAAAATTGTCAAAGTTACTGATTTTGTTGTTGACTTTGAACATTGATCGACTCTTTATTCACTTCTCATGTTTTATTATTGTGCAAACAAACTGAAAGCTTTTTCATTTGGACTCAACATTCCCATCTTTTCTTCAGAAGATTCTGTTATAAATTATTCTGTGGAAAAGTAAAAGTAAAATCCCCCCAGCTCCCCCAGGGTAAATTACACCTATGGTGAGAGGTGCAGTGTTTCAGAGAAAAACAAAAACTCCCTGCCATCAAAACAACAGCGGCTTTCAAAGCTTTTAAAGTAATCTAGGATGCATCAAGACATATTAAAGCCACACAGGCTTGAAGAAAACAGTGTATTAGCAAGATAAATGTTTGCCTCTTAACACTCATACTTCAGTAAACATGAAAGGAAAGCAAAAGTGGTTCAATAATGGCAGAGATAATGTAAGTAAACAGACAGAAGGCAGGCAGACCTCGTCTCCAATCACTTCCCATCATAACCTCTGCTGGAATAACGCCAGGAGCGCCGACACTGTGACGCTCAACAAGCACTGAAGAGCAAGCCTTTTATCAGCAGTGACAGAGGACTAGTCAAACCTATTACTCAAGTTAGAGCAACAATGCTAAATGTGTAAAAGTACTCTGGAACAAGTTAGACATGCAGGTACTTCGCTTACGTTAAAGTACAAGTGTCTTGGCATCAGAATATTCTGTAGGTACGAAATACTCAAAAGGCCTTACGGACGGTGGCCGACGTAGAAAACGCACTGCAGCTTCAGAAACGATGCAACTATAAGAACACAGAGCTGCCAAAACACATGCACACGGTGAAGCATCTGCACCAGTTTGTGCAGCATTTAGAAAACATTCCCAAACTATAATCCGAGATTGTCAACAAGCGCTCCGGTCTCCGCTCCAGACCCGGTTCCGTTCAGTTTTGTTTATGTAGCGCCTTTAGTAAACGCTGTGCACACACTGCTTCTTAATTTGCATGCTTTAGTAACGCGTTTGCACGTACTTATGGACAATTTAAGAATCATTAAGTCACTGGATTAATGTGTTCATCTCAGCTGCCAAAGGAGGAGCTACTTGTTCTTATTTTGTATACTGCTAATGAATATTTTAACCCTATAATTATTTGTCAATGTCTGTTAGTTGATTTATAACTCTGAATGTGTGAAGCTGTGGAGTGGAGTAAAGGGTACAATATTAGTTTGTGATCTGTAGTGGAGAAGAAGTCGCATAACATTTTTCAGTCAGTAGGGGCTTGGACTGGGAATCGTAGGGTCGCCGGTTCAAGTCCCCGAACAGACTTGAAATATGGAAAGTGGACTGCTACTTGGAGAGGTCCCAGTTCACCTCCTAGGCCCTGCTGTGGTGCCCTTGAGCAAGGCACCGGACACCTCCAATCCCCCCTCCCCATTGCTCCCCGGGCGCTGCACGATAGCTGCCCACTGCTCCTAGTACTAGGATGGGTTAAATGCAGAGGACCAATTTCACTGTGTGTGCTCTGCTGTGTGCATGCATGTGACTAATAAAGAGGGTTTCATCCTCCCATTCTATCTATTTTAAACCGTACTTGAGTAAATGTACATTATTACATGCAAACAACGAGCACTCCTCCTGCAGATGGAGTTTTAAGTACAATAAGCCTGTAAACCAGTGAAGAGGGTGGTGTTGATGTTGGTGTGTGTATGTTAAAAGTCCAGAGAAGCAACAGCATGGGTTTTCTTTATTTATGTATCTGTGTATTTGTGTGCGTTGAGGAATGTTATGGTGTATATCAGACGCTCTGCCAGCTTCTACTGTAAGCGGCCAACATATGGAAGGACAACTGTTGCGTTCGCGGGGAAAACGACAGATTAATTGAAATTGAGAACAGATAGGAGAACAGACACGCAAGTCACTTAACACAATCATCAAGGCAACGTCACACAGGGGCCGCTCGTGTGTGTGTGTGTGTGGGGATGCAGACTAATGAAGAAAATAAAAATTAACGCTTGATTAATTGTGTGCACGTGCAGCCCGATACCTGTGGATCATCATCCGCTTTGGAAACCATTAGCAAATGCACAGTGCTAATGGGGTTGTGTGTGCAGACTGACAATAAGGAGGACGTGTTGCTGTCTGTGTGTGTGTGCGTGCGTGCGTGCGTGCGTGCGTGCGTGTGTGTGTGTGCGTGCTCCTGGGTGTTTTCTTGAATGCCAATAACTACGGAGGGACTGCAGAGGAAAATTAATCTGAAAGGCCAAATGTGGCTCACCTTAATGAGTGCTTAAACTTTTGGATTGTCTCTTCATATATAAAACAGACACGATGTCAGGCTGACCTCAATATGGAGTGGTCTTTAGCTGTGCTGCTGTAGTAGCCTTAACTTCAAACATTTAGCATTGTTGGCAATTAAGCATAATAATAAGACACAATAACTTCTGCTTTTAGTCCAAAATGCTCCATTTCAGAGCAAACTCAACACAAACAGATCAAATGTTGCAGCTTTAAAATGATTGTTTCTCCATTTCTTGTCATTTACAGAACTAATCAAAGTCTGTTCAGTCCAGTATGAATGATTTTATTCCATCTCTTTCAGAGTTTGATGACAATACAATCCAAAAGCTACTAAAATGCTAAAGTTAGCCTTTGTTTGTTTTGTGTAAGAGCTGCACAATTAATCGTCATTTTAATCGAAATCTTAAATTTGCAGAGCACAAATTACAAAAACTACGTGGAATAATCAAAACTTTTCTAGCTTCGCCCCCTTTGATATACCACTGGTGTTGCAATGAGCTTTTATCAGATATTTATTTGTATGAATTTTAATTTATTGGGTTTAAAAATATCAGATTTCTTTACATCAATTCATTTGTTTTTTATTTTCCTAATGAACTGCTCTTGGGTCTAAGGCATACAATGAGCCATGTTATCTTGTTCTGTTTATTTTTATTATATCCAAATCACAGGGAGTGCAGTCATTTTATCAGTTGTTTTCTAAATTGTGCTGCCCTATCTTAATATGCATGCCAGTGTTTGATCAAATGCATGTTGACATGCCTCAGAATAAAATGTAGGAGCTCTGTGGCCAATACAATGTTCCCTACTCTCCCCGAGTGCATGCAGGGATAAACCCCAGTCCCTTAACCTACAGGATGAGTACATGAGGTAATATAAGGATGGATCCGTAATGGTTTTCCCACGGTGGGAGCATCAGCTCAGAAAGAAAAGAGCCGTCTGTACGTCTCTCAGCCCCTCTTCTTCTGTCCACTTCAAGAGCACTCCACTCAGAGCTCCACTTGTCATCTGTGAAGATGTGCGAGTCACAGAGACAATAGATCTGCAACTTTCTCCCCTCTTCTCTTCTCCTCTCCTGTAATTCTTCCTTCTCTGATCATTTCCTCTGAGGTCAGACGGACCCAGCTGGTGGAGAGGGCCGGGTCAGAGACTATCTGTGGCTGTAACCCGCTGCTGCTCATCATGGTGTCTGAGTGTGTGGGTCTCACACATGTGTCATCGCTCTCCACTGAGGAACAGGAGAGAGTGTTGCTGCTGAGATTGGACTGGAGGTAAGTGATTGGAGGAAACCTGGAGGAGTGGATGAGAGGAGGCAGAAGGAGTTCTTTGAACACCCTGAAGAGCTCTTGGCTGTGTGTGTGTGTGTGTGTGTGTGTGTGTGTGTGTGTGTGTGTGTGTGTGTGTGTGTGTGTGTGTGTGTGTGTGTAAGAGATGTCTTCGCCATGTACACTATGAGAAAAAATCAGCCAAAGCAACATAGAGAGTCTAAAAAGAGACTAAAAATCTAAAAAAAAGTGCAGAAAAATTGAATCGAAGAACTTAATTTGAAACACTGAAACACACACACACACACACACACACACACACACACACACACACACACACACACACACACACACACACACACACACACACACACACACACACACACACACACACACACACACACACACACACACACACACACACACACACACACACACACACACACACACACACACACACACACACACACACACACACACACACACACACTTGTCTGTCCTTTAAAGTCCTTTTCCTTCTCATAAGTTCTTACCCTTTAATTTGTCTCCTAAACCACCTCACAAAAAAGGTACTGACTTAATTGTGCAATACAGACTCAAGTCAACCCCCCCCTCCCCCCACACACACACACTTTGTAGGGCAAATCAATGAGCCTTGGCTCTCTGAATATCTGCTGCCAAGAATGGTCAGCCGTGAACGCTCAAAGACTCTTAAAAAAAGAAAGAAAGACGAGACTCCCACCACACACACACACACACACACACACACACACACACACACACACACACACACACACACACACACACACACACACACACACACACACACACACACACACACACACACACACACACACACACACACACACACACACACACACACACACACACACACACACACACACACACACACACTATTCAGGGGCTGTCTTTGGAGCAAAGATGGAGGAAGATGTGAGCGTTACATGCCTCGCTACACCGAGATGTAGGAGAGCAGATCTCAGGGACAAAACTTCCTTTTGTTTGCGAAAACAGTCTACACTCATCCCAGACTTAACCCTCTGAAGCAGAAAGGAAAGGCTGTATTTAGCGATGAGTCCAACGTGAGTTCAGTATAAGCTAAAGGCCCACATGAGTTAGAGCAGAACCATTAATGTCATTTATACATTTGAGGAATGCAGAATATTTGTGGAACGCTAAATATTTGCTGAAATACCATTTTGGATGAAGCATTGAGGAGCAGGAGAGATAGCTCCCCTGTACAAAATGTATTATGCAGACAAAAGGAAGCGTTTTAGTTTTGAATAGATCCTCTTAAAGAAGCCCTGCTATGCTGTTTGGGGTTTTCCCTTTCCTCTAGTGTGCTGTGGAGGTTTTAGTGCATGTCAATGGTCTGACAAGGCGTAAAATCCCTGTGTTTTTCTCCCTCACATCCCCCCCACCCTCCCCCCCTGCCTGAAACGCCTCTTTGTTTACCTCTGTAGCATAGTGACATCACTATGTAACACACACGTTTCTATTATCTAGCGCTCCAACACATTGTACGTGATGGGCTAAGGGGCGGGACATCTCTAAGCGGTTGACCAATCGCAACAGAGCCGGCCAGCTAACCAATCAGAGCAGGCTGGGCTCTGGTTTCAGACTGAGGGTGAAAACAGGTGCTGCAGCACAGGCAGTATGAGAACAATAAAGAGCTTTCTGAACATTAAAGCATGGAGACATGTCCCAGGAGAGACACTGAATATTAATATGAAGTTGAAAATGAGCGTAAATGTGCTGATTAATTCATCAAATATTTTTAATCATGCAGTGAAATTCAGTCCGAATAATGGCAGTGAGGTATTCTTTCCAAATCGTGCAGCCCTATCACACAACGTTATTTATCAGCAATCACGGGGACTCTGACTCTAAAGCTAGGTGCTCTGCCTTTACCTCCACTACCTCTTTAAATGTGGTCTGGCTCAGTGAAGCTTGAACGCAGAGGACAAAGCCAGTGTTTGTTAAAAAAAGAAACAAAGTCAGTGATGCTCCTCTCTGTCTCTGAGCCCTGCTTCCCTCGGCCCGACAGGCTCTGTGCTGCATCCTGTGTCACAGCCTCGTTGGAGGATTTATAGAGTGCTCCCATAATGCACTTCCTCTCTCCGAAAGAGGGGGGGACATAAATCTATCTCTGTTATTTTTGTCAACCCCCTTTTTTTATTTGCTAATAGGAACCTCAAATTACTATCCTCCTGGCTGTCTTCGACATATTGCACGCCCTATATAGAAAACCATAAATTATAAAACCTGCGTCGATTAATCCTGCAACTTTACAGAATACACAGCCACAGCTTTAAGGTTGCCGTCACACATGTTTACAGACTGGAAAGAATATGTAAAGTGTGTTTATCAGGACGTAATAAAGCGTCAGAAAGGGTCCACCAACAAAGAGCCGGGCGGTTGGATTAAAAACACACTGTGCCGGTAATGAGCTATCTAAATTCAGAGTTCATATTTGCTTGGAATTACACAGAAGCGGTTTCTCTACTCTACAGTTCTTTATGCTTCGCTGCCAGAAGATTCCCCCTTTCGAACATCGTCGCGCTCTGTCCTGAGGAAATCATTTGCAACCCGCCAGTGCAATGGTTCCTTTGTAACCGACATCTCATCCTCGCCCATTCATTTATTTTTGGTTGCACAGGCCGACTTTTCAACATGTTTGCGTTGGCGCGCACACACCAAGGGTGTAAAGGCTTTAAGCTCTGATTACTGACAACTCTGAAACACTAAGCAGATACGTGGAAATGAAGTTTTACACACACACACACACACACACACACACACACACACACACACACACACACACACACACACACACACACACACACACACACACACACACACACACACACACACACACACACACACACACACACACACACACACACACACACACACACACACACACACACACACACACACACACACACACACACACACACACACACACACACACACACACGAGGGTGATTAAAGGAAAGTTGCACATCCATGCTTTCCTGGAATGAGACGGTGGCTAAACGTGAAATGACAGGAGCAGCGGCGCTTCAAAGTTCTCTGGAAAACAGCTCCACATATCGGCACCACGGAGGCGGATCCTAAGCTCAACATGAAGGCACTATTTCAGTCGTTGTCATTCGGTGGAGAAACAGTATCCAGGGGAAGCAAATGGGAAATGATTTAGCTTTTTCTTATGAGTTGTGCTTCCTGCCAGGGATTGGAGAAAGGCAGGGAGGTTTGGTGTAGCAACAGATCCTGCTTACTATATTTCCCTCCTGGATTCAACCACACTCTGGCCCCTTAGGGAATCAATTAGAATCACGGTGCGCCTGGTTTTTCCTCCCTTATTGACTCGGCAGTAATTTATTTACTCCACAGGCAGCCCTGGATTCAAAAATAGAGCAAATACTTTGTATAAATTCAGCTTTTTACACCTGCTGTATGTACCTTTGCAGGGTAAAACACAACATCCCCAAACAGGAAGCAATGAGCACACGCATATTCGACTACAGCTCATGGTAGTCGCCTCGCTTTCGCTTGCAAGAAGATCTAATTTAAATGAAAGTGCATATGAGGCAAAAGCTTGACCTCTGGCCTACAACAGCTCCACTAGCATGTTTTCCTTCACACACACACACACACACACACACACACACAGATTGCAGATGCAGCAAGCAGACCAGCAGGGAGCCTCTTTCCTGAGTCAGGAGGATAACAGCTCATCACACTTGCCTCTCTGACAGGTGTCACCCTGTGATTCCTTTTTTTAAAAAAAAAAGACAGCCTCCGTCTAGAGGGAGTTGATTAGCCAAAAAAAAAAAACTTGTTGCCGCATTTACCTACGACACATGCCAAGCCCACTGGAGGATTGAGCTGTCCCGCTGCAGTGGGGATACCGGCGGACCTATAAATAGCTCCGTGCTGAAGCAGAGCTGCCAACGCTAAAGGAACACATTCACCACATCTGGATGTCATCAGTATATATGTGCAGCCCCGGGGACGCTTAATGAGATAATTGCAGCTGTGATTGAAATTAGGCTGTTGGTAAATACCCTTAACGTACATAGTGCACTAAGTACAGCTGGTTTGATCAAAGAGTTACATTTACAAAGGCTGTTGCTCACAAATATGAACACCCATAAGATACGTCAGTGCAGGTAGATAAGTTTGAATACATTCATCACAATAAGCAGATATGATGAACTTTAATATGTTTTGTGTTTGCTTAGTATAGATTAACCTTAGCTTTCAAATCTAGACATCCCTGTGCCAAACTGAGTTGACTGAATCTGATTAAAAGTGGCTTTTCTCCACTAAAAACACCACTCTTTTAGATGCATTCTGGCAATGTCAAAAGGCATTCTACTTTTCCAAATGCTACTTCTTTGCATGTTTCCACATCGAAACTCCACTTTCCTCCTTCCCCTTCTGCACCCAAACAGGAAAGCTCCACAGCCTCATAACATCTTTCACAAGCATTTGTATCAAAACAGAAGAGAGCACTATGTCACACCAGCATTGCAACTCCCTGAATCAACACTACAGTGATGCCACATGAGATAAATCCACAGAAGCATGCAACAAAAAGGTCAGAGCAATGAACAGCAACACTCTATAACCGCACAGAGCTGCAGCAGGGATGCCAGAAAAGATCAAACAAGCACCTTCAAGTGCTCTACAGTTATAATGATGAAGTGTCTCCACAAGTCCAAATAGGAACACTGCAGGAGAGAACATGAAACACACACACAGCTTGCAGCCTGATATGCATCAGATGGACATTTCTGTGCATCCGCGGATAATAGAGCTGTAGCGCACTCGCAGTGTGCGCCACACACACAGCAGGCGAGTTGCCCTTCACCTACCGTACCTTTGCTGTGGGAAGCGCTCAGACCCAGAGCCAGCAGAGCCAACACGCCGGCTATTCGGAGCATCTTTCCCGGTGGAGGATTCAGCGACGGCACGGTGACTTCTCTCCTCTCTTCTGCTCCTTTCTCTCTCTTTTTTTCTCTTCTCCTTCCCTGTTCCTATACGCCTCGGGGTTTCTCCTCTCTCTTTGCGCGCAGTGTGGAAACAGTTCACTGATATGTGGGACAAGAGGTGGAGTGGTAGAAGAAGAAGGAGGAGGAGGTGGAGGAGGAGGAACACCGCCCGGCGCGCCCGTAACGCACCTCACCACGTCGGATAAAAAACGAGTGTGGGGTTTGGAGGAGGCAGCTGCTGGAGCTTTCTGCTGAGACGGGACCGGAGAGCAGCACCCCGGGACCAGACCGAGCCACGTCACAGGTAGGAGGGAGATGGATTGAGGCGCCCCTTCTCTCTCTCTCTCTCTCTCTTTCTCTCCCTCTCTCTCTTTTTTCTCTCTCTCTCTCTCTCTCTCTCCTCCTCCTCCGCCCTCTCCTCCTCCCCTCTCCTGTCCTCTCTCTGGAGCATCCCAGCCTCAAGCTCACCTCGCGCTGAGCAGGCATCTGTAATGAAAGCGATTGAAAAGCATCTTGTTAAATTGACTCCATAAACAAGTCCATAAAGAAGCCATCACGTGCATTTACTAGATATTAAAGTATTGTGTCACAGAGAGTGGTGGGTGGTAACAAAGTGCTGTTATGAGTACAGTTTTGAGCTGCCTGAGTTAATATTTCTACCTCACAATATCTTGAAAGCCAATTTTGTACATTTGATTCCATTACATTTATTTGACAGCCTTAGTTATAGATAGAAATATTAATTTTAAAACAATCAATCAGCAGTTAATAAAACAATACACATTAACAAGCTGTGATGAACACATTAATGCATCAATAATAATAGAAAGTACTCCTTTTACTCATTTTCAGCTTCATATCTGTATTTTGTCTCTCCTGGACATGTCTCCACGCTTTAATGTTCAGAAAGCTCTTTATGTTTCTCATACTGCCTGTGCTGCAGCTCCTCTTTTCACCCTCTGTCTGAAACCAGAGCCCAGTCTGTTCTGATTGGATAGCTGGCCGGCTCTGTTGTGATTGGTCAACCACCTACAGATGTCCATCACATACAATGTGTTGGAAAGCTAGCCAATGGAAGTGCGAGTGTTACGTGGTGATGTCTCTATGTTGTGGAAGTGAACAAAGGAGTCCAATGGAAACTACAGGGAGGCGGAACCTTTGCAGACCATGTTGTACTTAAATAAGTCTGTGTGTTCCTCCTGTTCATCATTAATAAGTCCTTTCAGTCTGAGTTTCTAGGGAAGACGAAAGGATGACCAAATGTCATATAATGCAGTATTTGAATTGAAATGTTATTTGTCTGTCGAATAAAAAGGTATTATAACCTGAACTCCCAAGATGTTGTCTTAGGTTTGAGGAGACAGTCAAAACTGCTGCTTCAATGACACATATTTTTGTTGTAAATATGCTAAATGAAAAAAATAGAAATGGCTGAGAGACATGCTCACAACATGGCTCCCGTGTTTCACTGAAAGGCTTATTTATGACATTATTTCTGAGTGTCAGATCTGTGTGCGCGTGGGTGTGCGTGTGTGTTCACGTGCACAGTGTTGTTGTTTTGGTCGGTGCCGGGCAGAAGGATTAATAATAACTTTTTCAATTTTCCTGAGTAGCCTATCTCAAAGGAACTTTTCTCTTGGACTATCTCCGCTGTTATTCTGGGCGGCAGAGGAAATATTGCTCGCGTTATCTGCAGGGAGAGGAGAGAGAATACAAACAGATGACAATGCACAGATTTGAATCCGCACCGTGCAGTGAGAGAAATTAAATTTGGTCTTCTTTTCACTGGCAAATGACCTAAGTGGGTTACAGCAACAAAGGGCTTTCCTGGGCCTGTGTGCAGAGAAATAACAGAGAAACTACAGCAGGGTTTCTCAAACCGAGGGGCTGAGACCCTTTAGGGGCCTCGGCTACGTGAGGAATATTGATATCATCCGGAGTGGTGCAGACATGTCCTTAAATGTGGAAATCCTGTAGCATTTTACAGCCTCCACTTCCCCACATCTATAAGTTAATGGCTTTTTGAATGTGTTTGGGGCCAGATGCCTAAATTAAAAGTCTGTGCTTAAAACAAAAGAGATGTTCACGTGTTGTTCTACCACATAACATGTGTCAGTAAATGCCCAAGCAAAAGTACTGACTACTCTTCCTAGGTGACTCAGACTTGAAGAGGGCTCGAGACTCGAGAATTGGTGACTTGAATACAACTGTGGGAGAAGTACTCAGATCTTGTACCTGAGTAAAAGTAGAAGTACTGAGACCTTGTACTTGAGTAAAGTAGAAGTACTCAGATCTTGTACTTGAGTAAAGAAGAAGTACTCAGATCTTGTACTTGAGTAAAGTAGAAGTACTCAGGTCTTGTACTTGAGTAAAAGTAGAAGTACTCAGATCTTGTACTTGAGTAAAAGTAGAAGTACTCAGATCTTGAGTAAAAGTAGAAGTACTCAGATATTGTACTTGAGTAAAAGTAGAAGTACTCAGGTCTTGTACCTGAGTAAAAGTAGAAGTACTCAGGTCTTGTACTTGAGTAAAGTAGAAGTACTCAGATCTTGTACTTGAGTAAAGTAGAAGTACTCAGGTCTTGTACTTGAGTAAAAGTAGAAGTACTCATATCTTGTACTTGAGTAAAAGTAGAAGTACTCAGATCTTGAGTAAAAGTAGAAGTACTCAGATCTTGAGTAAAAGTAGAAGTACTCAGATATTGTACTTGAGTAAAAGTAGAAGTACTCAGGTCTTGTACTTGAGTAAAGTAGAAGTACTCAGATCTTGTACTTGAGTAAAGTAGAAGTACTCAGATCTTGTACCTGAGTAAAAGTAGAAGTACTCAGGTCTTGTACTTGAGTAAAGTAGAAGTACTCAGATCTTGTACCTGAGTAAAAGTAGAAGTACTCAGGTCTTGTACTTGAGTAAAGTAGAAGTACTCAGATCTTGTACTTGAGTAAAGTAGAAGTACTCAGGTCTTGTACTTGAGTAAAAGTAGAAGTACTCAGATCTTGAGTAAAAGTAGAAGTACTCAGATCTTGAGTAAAAGTAGAAGTACTCAGATCTTGAGTAAAAGTAGAAGTACTCAGATATTGTACTTGAGTAAAAGTAGAAGTACTCAGGTCTTGTACTTGAGTAAAGTAGAAGTACTCAGATCTTGTACTTGAGTAAAGTAGAAGTACTCAGACCTTGTACTTGAGTAAAGTAGAAGTCCCAGAGTGTAGGAATACTCTGTCACAGTAAAAGTATTCTAAATGTTCCTCCAGTGAAAGTAGAAAGTACTCTCCTCTAAATGTACTTAAAGTAGCGACAGTAAAAGTAGTCATTGTCTGATTGGTCCATTTCAGAATAATATCTCTGATATGTTTTATAATGATTGATCATTAAAGTGTTCTCAGAGCTGGTAAAGGTGCAGCTAGTTTGAATGGCTTTGTATACTGCAGGGTAGCTGCTGGATTTACTGCAGGTGAACTAAAGTCTGAAGTCATGTGACCGTGATGTAGTTCATGTATAGCCTCACGTTAGCTCTTTACTTAAGGCGATTGATATAAAGCAAAAAAAAAGGTGGTGTCAATATGTTGTGATTACCCTGCTGATCAAAACATGTGAAGTCTCACAAACGTGTGTTTTGCACAGTATTTTAAAAACCTAAATCCAATGGAAATATCCTGGTGCTTTTTTGTTGAGGTAATGCTAACTTCCGGGTCTGCCCACAAACATACATCCTCACTGCGTCACCAAGTTACTGAAAATTGAGGTCTTTTTTTTATTAAACACTGAACTTTAACTTTCGTTGTTATATTTTAAACCTGTCTGACACTTATTTTAATTTGTAGTCCCGGTTTCAAATGTATTTTTTAATTCTTCCTATTTTTACAGTCAATGATTCTTCCTGAGTCCGTGATTTGGACATTAGGAGCGACTACATCACGGCAGGTGTTTGAAGTCGTTGGTCCTTTTGAATTGCCACGTGCTGAAATGTGCCGTATAATTAAACTTGCCTTCTAGAATCAACAGCTTTTTAAGTTCAGGAAGATGTAAGCAGCTCCTCAAGGCTTTACAGCCATAACTCAACAGAAACAAATATGGCAACACGGAAAAAGTATTTGCGATAAAACTAATTTTATTTGGGAAAGCAGGTAATCTGAACGTTGAACATGGCAGGTTATTTTCCGAGTTTAATAAAGCTCTCTCTCTACCAGTGACCCAGCTGCATCAGGCTTCGTTTTTTCCCATCAAGGCCATTTTCCAAATTATCACCTGCTGCAAATGGGCCATTTTGTAAGAATTCCACTTCTGCGCTGTATGATTTTCGATGCCTTTCATAATGTTTTTTACACTATTATGCCCACCAGGCCACGATAAAAACCACCCAGGGAAAAGTGAATTGCGAGCTATAATGCTAATGTGATCTCACACTGTGCCCGTCCGTCTGCTCACAGTCCAGAGGAATAAAACCAAATAACGTGTGTGAGTGTGTGCGAGTGTGTGTGAGTGTGTGAGTGTGTGTGAGTGTGTGAGTGTGCGTGTGCGCGGTTTAATGTGCTTTCTCTGTATTTCACCTGTGGGAGAGATCACGGATATACATTACTGCCTGCCATTTCCCGTGTAGGTTGCTAAATGATGATGGAAACAAGAAGAAGAAGAAGAAGAAGAAGAAGAGGATATTAGTTTCAAATTGATGAGTGTGTAGTGTAATAAATGCATAAGCTGACAGTCTGCACCGCCCTGAATAAGCAAAAGCTCCGGCATTGATTTAAATAAGACGGTATTTAAAGCGCCGCCGCCTGCAGGGGAGACACAAGGACGATTTAAGGTTGTCCAAACTATTGACGACCTAAAAATATCAGCGTCACAATGGCTCCTGACGCTTCCAGTACCTACAGGACTTGCAGAACAGGTTTGACTGTAAATTAATCACCGGGCGTCTTAAACCTTTTTAAGTAGTGCGATCCATTACCCAGATAAAGTGAGATTAATATCAGGGAAATTGTTATGACTTAATCTGCATTAACACAGAATTACCCAACTTTAGTTTTAAAGGTCTCATTGATTTTCGTCTGAATGGAAACCGAGCAGAACGTAGGGTGTACTTTTGAGTGCATTTTGAGAATTTCCCCTATTTCGACAGAGCTTAAAGAGGCCCCTTTTATAGGAGGTTCAAGAATCAAGGTTTTGTTTGTGTGTGTCAGATGCACAGTAGTGTAGTTATGGCAATGAAAATATGAGGTCCCGAGCTCCTCCAACAATGCAGCGTATGATAAAAGGACAAAAGACAAAAAGTAAAAAAAAAAAAGAGTGAAAATGAAACCGAGTGCTTTAAATTAAAGTCAGATTATGCAGGTATGTTGTTAGACCCGTCTATAAGTAGTGCAGAGGAAGTATATACACATAAATAGAGGCACACTACTAATATGAACCTCAAAATGAGTCTTTTGTAAGTATTGTCATGATAGCAGATATAGCAGTCTCGGACAAATGGAGGCTGTGGCTCAGTGGGATTATGTGTTGATCTTCGGATGAGGGGAACACAGGTTCAGTCAGCATGTGTCCCTGAGCAAGACACGTCTACCCCCAGTAGCTCCTGTGGGGATTGCCCGCAGTATTGTAAGTTGCTTTGGATAAAAGCGTCTAACAAGTGACAGCGGCGTTCACTCCTCTCTCAACCGCTCCGTCTCTATTCCCACAAGCCAATCACAGCTCACCGTGAAACCTTTAAATGTCCACACGGCGCTTAAACCCCTCCTCCTCTTCAAGACCAGACGTCCATCAATCCCTTCATGCCTCCACCACCACCACCAGTGTCTAGTGTATGTATTGTTAGATCAAAACAAGTCCCTCCTGATTGAAATCTGATCGGTTGCGTCGGCCCTTTGTGCTCAAAAGACACCCAAAACTTTTTGATGGTAAATTGTTAGCGCTGTAATGAAGACCGTGTAATACTTGTGTGTCATATTGATTTTTGCTCTTTAAGCAAAATCTCAAGGCCGCCCTGGGCTCTTTCCAAATCATTTTATGATACAGTGCTGCAGAGCGCCGCGCTGCATAATGAGTCGCCCTCCCTGCACCTCCCTGACATTTCCCATAGCCGAGCATATATTAGCTTTTGTCAGTAAGCAGACTTGCAGTCAGAAGTTACCTGAAATATATCACCCACTTTATGGAGATTCATGAGTGAACGCATCATTGAACACAAGACTAGTAGTGTGTCTATCTATTCACTATTATGAATCGGGTCCTTTTACAGACTTTAAGTGTGTGTGTTTGACTGGTCACTGCTGCTGTACAGGTGAGCTGCAGGAATATGGTATGCATAGAAGTCCATGGGGGAATACACACGCAGACACACAGTTGTTCTGTGCACAGCAAGTGTGACCGATGGGAAAGCACACACATGCATCTTAATTTGATCATGTACTCAACACATGGAGAGAAGCCCTCTTCTTCATCGCTGAAACCGATGGTCCAGTGTGCAAACAACCACTGGGTTTTTTTCTCTGCAACACATTTTTTCACTGTGAGATTCTCTCTTGGCTCAGCATCTGCCAGTGGGACCCAGGTACCCCTTAACCTTCCTGTTGTCCTTGTGTCAAATTTGACCCATTCCCAAAGTATTTTATGTCGGGTTAAAGCTTTATTTTATGTCACTCGTTGGGTCATTAGGTTTTATTCAAATGTTGGTACATTTGAATAAAACCTTTCTACATGTTTTCCTTTTTTTATTTCAGAAATAAGGTTGGACTTTTATGTGATGAGGTCTATTGAGCATCATATTCAATAAGAAGAGTAAAACTTGGCCTTAAAAGGTGTGACATACTGTAGAATTGGGGGATTATTTTGATTATATGTTCTATAAATAGTCAAACAGACAACACAAGGGGTAATAAAACCCCTCCAGTATGCTATGCTTGCTCCAAAAATAGGGTAAGTCAGCAAAATAGTCCCCAGACTGAACACCTGCTTCTGCCCATTGCCATTAAAGAGGCCCACTATAGCTTTTTGAGGGTTTTCCCTTTCCTGTTGTGTGTTATATAAGTTTACATGCATGTACATGGTCTACAAAGGCTAAATTCCCTCCTTATGGAGTTCATCTCTTCATGGTTTATTGCCCCTATTGTAATACTAATGAAATGTAAGGTCAAAGAAAGGTGGCTTTATTCTGTGGTTCTCCTTTCTCTCTAAAGCTGTTCCTCTTCTAAGCCTCAGCCTCCACCTCAGCCACCAACTTCCTCTTTCTGTTATCAGTCCCTCAACCGAGAGGTCATGGAGTCTCATTAAATCCCCCTCCCATGTCCTGTCTCTCATCTCCTCTCCGGCCCTGCTCTTGTTCCTGCTGATGCCTCTGTCTTCTCCTCAGCTGTAAACAAGTCCTAATCACTCTGCTGTCACTAAACTCAGACCTCTCTATCCGCCCCTCTCCGCCCCGGCTCTCCGGTTCGTGTGTGTGACAGAGAGCAGTGCCCCCGCACACTCCCACTGACAGCTGGCCTTGGCTGGAGGACGAGGGGAAGGGATGAGAGGAGGTAGAGAAAGGCAAAGTGACGGACCATCATCCCCCCATGGTGTCCGCCACCCCAGGCTCTTTTTGAAGGAAATGTCTGTGGTGGCGCTTTGATGCCGCCTACATCGTGCAGAGGTCTGACGCTGAGAGAGAGCCGGCTGGTCCCAGTATGCCTCCAATCACTGCAGGAACTGGGCCAGAAGTTGTCATCTGCTCAGAGCCTCACACATCGCTCAATCCCATTACACACACAAAAAAACAGTGGTGGAAAAAGAACACAGATCTTTTTTTTCTGTCTTTTATTTTTATCTTGTGTGGAGCTGCAGGGCGGAGCTGCAAACAAACATCTTTACGGTGACAATGAAATCGTATTGCACGGTACTTTTACTAAAGTAGAAGTAGCACTAAATTGTAAAAACACTGTTGAAAGTTAAAGTCCTGCATTCAAATTTCACTCAAGCAAAAGTACAAAAGTATTGACATCATAAAAATCCAAATACCAAAAGTAGAAGTACTCAGAATCATGAACGTTAAATCACTGGATTCTGATTATTGATCCATTCACGTGTTGATCACAGCTGGGCTCAGATCAGACGCTAAGAACTGGCTTCCAGGGAAGATTGTGGTCGACCCCTCCCATCCCAGACACACGCAGTGTACTCCCCTCTGGCAGGAGGCTGCGCTCCATCAGGACCAAAGCCTCTCGCCACCTGAACAGTTTCTTCCCCTCTGCTACGGGGCTCATTAACAAGGACCGGGACCCCCACTGACACGGACCCTCAGCCACATTATAGACTCTATGCAGCACATTAATGCACAAAATTATAAATATTCATTAGAATACTGTCAGTACTGCACATAGCACATTGTAAATGCACATTTTATTCCAATTTGAGGTACATTTCTACAGGTACACCTATATTTCAAGCATATTCGATGCAAATATTGCTATATTTTGAATGGTATTATAGTTATCTTACATGTTTTTATCACAGCTCCAATTCTATTTTTATGGATGTATGTCTGCATGTACTGTATACTTGGAATAAACCTGTTTCTGATTCAAAGTGAATGAAAATACTCTAGACTTCACCACTGTGACTCGCACTAAAAACCCCAAACTAGAAATGAGTTTCTCTTGTTAGAAAAATCGCACTCGTCCCTGGTTTGAGTTTCTAATCGAGGATACATGCAGTGTCCTTCACATGCTGATACACCAGAGGGAGTTTCACAGACACATGATGGAGGAATACTGGCTCAAAGCAGTATGCTGTTCAGATTAGTTATCATACGTCTCCATCTGTTCGTCATGCTTCTCTATTCATACATCCTGTCAGATACTGTTCACGTAGGACTTCATTATCATGCGTCATTGCAAGAATAGATTCAGTATTTTCCCCAACTCCTCCTTTCTTTCACTTTCCCCTTCCTGTTTTGCATTGAAACTAAAATACCAGACTTTGCATAAATCATACACAGCTAAATAAGCAGCAGATCATGCATTGGTGCTCAAGCAATGTTAATCTATATTATCCTTCCCAGGGATCTGTTGCCTCCTATTAATGTTAATACAATGGGACAAAGAAATAGCTGAAGTAGTGCCGTCCATCAAGTGAGATTAATGTGTTAAAGGTACATAAGTGCTCTTAATCTGCATTAACACAACGTTACCACACTTATGCAAGTTTTAAGGGTCTCATTGAGTCACGTGTTCATACTTATTGAAATGAATAGACACCAACACCAACCAGAGAGAGGGTCAAACGTTAAAGCATGAGGGAAAAGTAGTCAGTAATTATGTAAGGATCTTAAATGAAAACACAGTTAGTCTATTAATGCTTTGCTTTTTGTCTTCCCGCTTCAATTAGCTCTGTTTTATTGTGCGTTATCTGTAAAAAAGTGTCTGTTTTAATATTGAATTTAGGAATATTTAAGAGTTAGTTTTGCTTTTTGGGAAATATCCTTAATTGGGAATAAACCAGTCATGACAACAGATTTATTTTCCCCCTCTGTCTGAAACCAGAGGCCAGTCTGCTCTGGTGAAAGGCCAACCACCATAGAGATGTCCCGCCCCTTCACGCACAATGTGTCAGAGTGTTAGCCGATGAAAGTGTGAGTGTTACATAATGATGTCACAATCTTCCGGATGTGAGTTCTGCACCAAATGAATGCAGGACAAACTGGAGACTTATCGAGCCGAAAAACAAAAACTGTTGTTGTTGAACTGAGCCGCCTTCTGCACGTTTCTATCTGTTGACTATATTCTTTGGTTCCTCTCTAGGCTTCACATGGTGGAGGATTCTCGTTCCTCTGCTCTTTGCCGTGTCCCTCTCCCTCTCAGAAGCTCGGCATTTGTTTTTTGTCCCTTCATTTTTTTCCCTTTGCTTTGCTCTTGGGCTCTTTGTGTTCCCGACTCTCTCATGCTGCTGCTTGCTGCCGTCTTTCAATAGCCGTCCTCCTCTGGTCCAGAGAAGACTTGGCGGCAGCTCAACAGGCTTGTTTTGTGGGTCTTGGCAGTGAAGCTTCCAGACCTAAATGTACCTGTTAAGGCTTTCTGTGGTGTCTGATGCTGTGTGTGTATGCTAAGGAAAGGGGAGAATAGAGCATCACACACAAACTCATACAAAATAATGTGCATTTCCTTTTATTTTTGGTTGGTAGAGGGTCAGCTGACCGTGACTAGCCTAAGCTGGGATATCAGTCCTTTACAGACGGAGCTCTACACAAGCCTGACCTTAATACACGCATATAGATAAAGTGCATAGACATCTAAATTGGAGAGGTTGTAAACCATTTCCCCATGAATGCAAATCAAGACAATTTCAACCTCGTACAAAGTAATCTGCCCCACATTGAATACATGCTGTTATACATTAACGTTGTTTGATGTCGGGGCCAGACAGCAGCTCAAATTAATTTGGCCTCAGCATAGTAAGCGAGCAAACAGCGACGGCAGCAGTACTGATGTGTTAGTGGGTCTCCAAATAAACAGAGGCGAGGCTGCATCGAGTAAGGTCTGTTTTTCTGTGCAGCCGCTCACTTTCTCCCGTAGAGGTCACACACTGAGGGCACTTTAAGTATATAAGCAGCTGCTCGAGGGAGGAAACATCCTCTAAAGCTGGGCTCCAATTTGTGAAGGGTCATGATAAAGCATGATCCAGCAGCTCTATGGAAGGAAATACTTTCACAAATAACATGTTTACTTTATTTATTGGTTTCCCCAAAACAATAGGGAGTGAACCTGTGAAAAGTGCAGATAAGAAGACGAAGACGAAGAAGATTTGTGCAGATGTGAAACAGAGTTGTGGTTCTTTTGGTTTTACATCGGTGGCCTAGTCGAGGAAACAAGACTAAAAAGCAGATGCGTGTTAGGATGGAGGTTTGTCGCTTGGTTTTGTTTTCATGAAGTTAAAGACATTACTCATGTAGAGCATCCTAATTGTAAATAGCAAATGCCCAGTGTACGATGACCGATATGTGCAAATGTGGGAGAACAGTTTAAAAAACGATGCAATCATAAAAACACAAATGAAGACACAAGGGCAGCGTTTACAAAAAACATGCAGCAACTTGAAGAAGCATGCGCTGCGAAATGCTGCAAATACAAAAATAATTGATGCTCCAAACGCAGGAAGACGAGGGGACACTAATAAGTGATGCACACAGCTGGGACCGAAGCGCTTATTGTGCCAGCTGTCCCTGGATTCTTACCTGAAAATGTGCATTTAGCTTATTTTAACAATCGATATAATATTAATAATAATATTAATATTAATAATATTAATAATAATAATAAATTGTAGGAGATTAAAAAAAACAGATGGTTGTTTTTTGGAGCAAAGTTTGCGTGTGGTGGTTTGTGGACACAGTAGTTCCTTCAGGTATAAAGGAGCATTCCTTTATACCTGAAGGCCGCTTTTGGCCACCCGTTGACTGAATTGGCTTTTCAGAGTAATTTATTTACTTGAAACTGCGATAGTTTCAAATGCCTGCAGTTTTTATATATCGTTGCAGTAATCGAGCCTTGAGGATACAAAGTATTATTGCAGATCTGCTAGCTTGCTAAGTTGCTAACTAAGAAATGTTAAATACCGTGAACAAACAGCAACACATTCATCAGTCAGTGTATTTATATAGCCCAATGTCACATTTCACATTGGACGTATATAATTACGACACCCTCTGTCCTTGGACCCTCACATCGGACAAGGAAAAACTCCCAAGACACCCCGTAGTTAGTGAGGGGGGAAAATGCAAGAAATCGTGGGGAGAGGAACACACACAGGACCACAGCAACAGGCATCGCCACGACTCAGGATCCCAGTGAAGACAGACACCAGATACACTTTTTGGGGAATTGGGTTATCTGGAACATGAGAGTACACAGGTACAGAGCGAGAGAGAAGGTGCCCCCAGACTATCTAATTTTATCTAATCAGCCCTAACCAGAAGCAGACTTCCTCTGGTAACAGTCGGCCAGATTTATCATCCCTGAACGTCAAAAAGTGCTCCGGTGTGCGTCTCTTTAAAGTGTCCTCTGGTTTCTGATGTGCTTGTAGCTTCTTGCAGAGTTAAACACTTTTAGTAAACACTGTGCATGCTTTGTCTAGTTGGTGGAAATGACTCTTCATTTCCATGTGGTTTGGCACATTTGTGTTTCCTTATTGCATCATTTCTGAAGCTGCAGAGTAGTTCTCCTACTAGAAGTGCCTCGGCCACCGTACCAGTGTCTATGTCCAGACATTACATCTGGATTTTCTCAAATCTAAATCCTGTTTTGGACCAATGTCTGCAGGCGCATTACAGATGCCCCTCCATTTGGCAAAAAGCCTGCAGGACTTGAGCGATGCTGGCTGCTGTTCTGAGACACTCACAAGAAGCACAAAGGCATCACAGGATTTTTAACCAAAAGACTCACAACTCCGAGCCAAATGATGTTAAAGGGATTCAAAGGAAAAGCTAACAAGGATGAAGAAGGATTATGTCTTATCCCTGGGATGAAAGTTTACCATGAGCATTATTGATGCCTCCTACACATGTCTTTATAATAGTTATACAGAACATAGCATAAAAGCACCGTATGAGATAAGAAAAGCTAAGAAGTGTGCACAAAAACAACATTTAAATGCCACCCTTATTAATGTGCATGTGCTGCTTGCAACAACCTATGTGGATCCACTTATATGGATTATGTGGAATCCACTTATGCAATTAATACATTTATTGTATCTAAACACAAAACATGCAAGAAAATATGAGTCCTTCGGCCTTGAAGTCTTTGTGTTGAATGGACTGCAGATAGTCACACAAGAAAGACATCCTGTGGGTTCTCCTAAAATATAACCTCTGACATACAGAGAAAAGCTTCACCTGTTGTGATTGTATCTCGCATGAGGAAGCACTTGCGCGTCAACAAGTAGGTGTTGGTTCTGTAACACTTTATAAACCATAGCTTTAAAAAAAAAAGGCATGTGTTTCACACATTTGATCAATCTCCAGGAAATATACACAGAGTTTAACTGATAAGCAGCTAAATTCAACATGTTTTCTTTCGCGTTTTTTATGAAACAAAGCATGATTCCCAGGATGGATTAATTTCAGGTTAAACATTTCAGAAACCTTATTTCTTGCAGTTTAATGAAAAATCAATTCAATTAATTTTTTGTGATAGCAATGGAAACAACCAGTGGTGTAAAGTAACTAAGTACATTTACTTAAGTACAATTTTGAGGCACTTCACTTGAGTATTTCCATTCTATGCTACTGTGTACTTTTACTCCACTACATGTATTTAATGGCTTTAGTTGCTAGGCAGATTAGGATTAATGATGGTAAATATAATCTCCCTTAAATCAGACTTTAGTTCACCTGCAGTAAATCCAGCAGCTACCCTGCAGTATACAAAGCCATTCAAACTAGCTGCACCTTTACCAGCTCTGAGAACACTTTAATGATCAATCATTATCAAAACAAGTACAAGACTTGAGTAATTGTTCCAACTCCGGAAACAACACCAAGTACAACAGGAGCAAACAGATCTACCAGCAGAATGACCTCAAATAAAATGATCGCCGACTGAACTTAATGAGAGTGTTTAGAAAAGAAAACCGCTTTTGTCAAACACCGTAGACTTAGTGGGCTTTATATTTTCCCCCAATGAGACTGAACCAATCATCCGAGTTATTTATTATTTGTATCATTTTAGTTGAATCAGTGGGTTTATAGGATGCGTTCACATCTGCAAATATGTCACAGAGTAAACAAATAAACATATATTTGAGGTGTGAAGCTAAATTAGAGCAGTTCTCGTTGGTATTTCTTGTCATGCACATAATATTGAACAGGCACACTACACTAGAGTCTCTGAAGTTCCTGGAGAGATGCAAAAAGAGACAGAAATTACATCCAAAAATATGTCCTCTCTGAACCTCTGCCTCTTGTTCTTATTTAAAAAGCTTGGAGGCACTTATGTTCGCCCAGGGCCACACAGTCATGGTTTTCATTCCTAAAAAGCTCATGTAGTTTACAAAGAACAGGTCAGTAAGACTTATTTGTTATCATAGGGAAGTATTTGTATTTAATACAAGTCGCAAAGATGCCCAGAGGATCAAATGTTCAGATCTTTGCAGCTCACTGAAATAAAAATGAGTCTTAGCTGTTCTGAGGTGATACGAGGAGAGGAACCTGTGGTGAGTCGACCGCACTGTTAACTATATCTCCGTGTCAGGTCATCAAACAAACAGCTATAGTTTTGATTCAAAGTGAACATTTTATTTGTAAAGTATACAATAATACAGTCTCTTGGCTTTGTCCTCACACACACTCAAATGCGGCCAGGTCCCGATTGTTCTCACGCCCTGCACTCTCGCACCACAGGAATCCACATCGTCTTTTCTATTCCAGAAACCATCAAAGGAGAAGTAATAAAACAAAGGGTCCAGGCAGCAGTTCACACTGGCAAGGCATATCAATGGAGTGAAAGCGTGTTGCGATTTTGCAAAGAAAATAACCAACGATATGGGCAAGAAGAACACGATGAACATCATCAGATTCATGACGAAAATCAGCATGATGTTCACCTTGTTGGAGATCCTTGCCGAGTCTTTCAGGTGTCTGCGGAGAGTCAGAGAGACCAGAGCAGTGGACACCACGTTCACTGCGAGCATGGTGAGCACCAGCACGGGCTGAAAGTAGGATAGAGCTGATAACTGGCGCTGCTTGAATTCGAAACAGGTGGATTCTTTTTGTAAAAATCTCGAAAACGCCAGGCTCTCCGGGACGTTCACCATCAAGACGAACACCCAAACGAGCGCTACAGCTTTCCAGGCGTTGGAAGAGGTCCGAACATGGCGCGACCGCAAGGGATAAACCACCGCCAGCAGCCGATCCACGCTGATGAAGGTCATGAAGATGGAGCTGGAGCGGATGTTGTTGCGAAAGAGCATCGTGACCCACATGCAAGCCATGCTGCCAAAAGTCCAGTCCCCCGTGGCGTAGAAGTAGACCCTCAAGGGTAAGGAGATGACGAGCAGCAGGTCCGAGATGGCCAGGTGCACCATGAAGATGGTACTCGGGGATTTGTGGCTGTGGCAGCATAGCAGAATCCACAGAGACACGGCATTGAGAGGGAAACCCAGCACCACCACGGATCCAAACACCACAGCGTACGCCGTGTTACTCAAGTCCAGCGCAGTGCCATTCTCCACTGTCATGTTGGACATGTTTTGCGTCTGTGAGAATTGAAACAAGTGCAGACGAGGGAGTGAAAATGCAGAAGAGACCACAGCCAACCCGCCTCCTCACACACACACACACACACACACATCATGTGAAGATGAGTGAAAGGTTGTTGCTAGGCTGTGTGGAAGTCGCCGAGTGTGTTGAAACAGGAAACAACGTTACAAAAGTTGCTCTGTTTGAGTGAAACAGAGCTAGCGTGGGAGTTGAAAGTCATAGAAACACAAGCTTCTTGAAAGTCATTTTTAACTGAACCACAACTTTGTAGTAGCTCACCATCTGTTCTGCACCAGCAGATATCTGATGGTGAAATAGCGTGTTAGCTGGCAAGCATGCTAATGAAGCAACAACTTTTAAACACTAATTAGTCAGTGAGCTGCAAAGACATGTATACTCATGGAAATGTGGCATGACATTAAGCCACGTGTTTATAACTGATGTTCTTAAATATTGGCCGGACCAGAAACTTAAATGCTTAGTGAACTGGTGTTTAATAAAGACAAGTTACTCTCAACAAAAGAGCAAAGCCTAGCAAAATATACGGATGTGAAATTGATAATAACGTCCCCTCTCGCATGCTAGGAGGCCAAGGAGGTGAAGTTTTGGTGGAGGTATAACAGGGAAATGGAGGGTGGAACATCGCCCTTCAACCAATGACAAAACAAGGATGCTGTAGCTATAAAAAGGCTATTCAAAGGTCAGCTCCTGGGTCTGCTAGTTGCTTTTTAATGAGTAAAACTCCATTGCATCGAATTCTGTTCATTTTCAGTGATTTCTTGTGAACTTTGGGGAAGAGGTCCCGTTTTCTCCACTGCTCCAGACAGAGATATCCTGCAACTTTAGTTTTCAAAACCCTTTCCGTAGGTAGTATTGATCTGTTCAAGTGAGAGGTTTAATCATTAAATACTGTACATAAATACTGTTGAGTGATGATGGATCTACAGGCAGTGTGTTTCTTATCAAGCCTGTTGCTGCTACAGCTCTTTTCAGAAAGCTGTGTGTCTTTGTCCTGTGTTGTTTCTGTCTCACCAGCCTTTGGACAAAGACAGACAACATGATTAACCCTTTAATGCAAAAACAGCAATCAGCATGTGTCTGACTCGTCCCTAACAAGACTTTTGTCTCTACCATTCACCGGACCACTGTAGTGGTTGTTTCTCCTCTGCACGACTGCCTGTTTTCAAACTCATCCTCTGAGTTCTGCTTTCCCATTCACACAAGAGGTCACAGGATTTTACACGGTAGTCAAATCATGACAAATGATATCAGGTCTTGAGAGCGATGATAAGAACTGCTTGCAGAAAAACGAGAATTGCGGAAAGGCAAGACATCCTATTAGTTTCATCTGAACAATGGTGGTGTCATCGGAGAATCATATGTACTAGATTTGACACAGGATGTAAATTAAAGTTAAACTTAGAGTCGCAAAATAGACCTTTGCCCGTGTGGCTTAGCGAACATATGTCATGCTGTTTCAATCAGAATCAGAGTACATCCAGAAACTTTTGCGAAGTGTCGCTGAGCGTGTGTTTCTTACCCGCACTGATAAGAGCGATACTCCCTGTGCTGCAGCACCTCTTTTCACCCTCTGTCTGAAACCAGAGCCCAGTCTGCTCTGATTGGTTAGCTGGCCGGCTTTGTTGTGATTGGTCAACTGCTTAGAGTTGTCCCGCCCCCTTAGACTTTCACATACAATGTGTTGGATAGAATCGCAACCGGTAACAACGTGATGTCATATGCAACGAAATTAGGGGAGTGTGGGAAAGAAACACAAGGGTTTTAGCCTTTGCAGACCATTTACATGCACTAAAACCTACAGTGTAGAACACATTACAGGAGTGGGAAAACCCCTACAAAGCATAATAGGGCCCCTTTCAAATATTTGTTTTTAAAGGGATAGTTCCCCATGTGTTTGCTTTTTTTGCAGAGGTAATAATGAAGCTACAGCAAGCAGTTGGTTAGCTTAGCATACAGGATTGAAACACGGGGAATCAGCTAGTCTGGCTCTGTCAAAATGCACCAACATCCACCAGCACCAAAAATACACACCACCTGGGAAATCAACATGTGTGAGTGCAATCAAAACAGAGCAGCAACTACCAAACTTCAAAAGGCTCACCTTATCACTCAATCAGCATTTACCACTTATACCATTTTCCTTTCAAACTCTCCGCGCTGTAACCTTTTGAAAGCTGAAAATCAGAAAAGGCTGCAGTAATGACAGCAATTATGTGATTTTGCCTGACTCGCTCAAGAGAGCCTAAATTGATTTCTCCGGTAAATGCGAGGATGCTACTTTCCCAGTGCCCTCATTTTTTTTTAAAGAAACTTGAGTGCTTCTCAAGACAGTGTATCTGTGCTATTAGCTTGGCAGGTGAAAACACAGCTTTAAGATGTGGCTGCTGTCCAAACAGCGAGATGGACAGGCAGAGGTGGGAAAACAAATGTGGGAGGAAAGCTGTGGTGTGTGTGTGTGTGTGTGTGTGTGTGTGTGTGTGTGTGTGTGTGTGTACTTTCTTAAACTTTCCTCAGCCTCTCTTGTTACTTATATTCTGCTCGTTTTTTCATCGTGTTTTGTCTTGTTCAGGTTTCTACAAAGTAGGATTTCTTTGAAAGCATAACCACACTTCTTAACAGCTGTTGCATTTAAACTATATTCAGTTTTATCCACAAAAGAGGAGACAAACACCAGAGAAACGCGTCAATGGGGAAGGCTGAATGAGCCAAATAATGAATGGGAATTCCTCAGGAACAAACGCATAGTGACACACAGATCTAAGACATAAAGCGCATTAAAAGTGATAGCAATAATGCAAAGGATTTCCTTTTGACAGTAGTTAAAGTCACTTTCATCAATGCAATATGAACATTGGAATAAAATGGTTAAAGAGGTTGCTTCAAGTGAAAAGAGGACAGAATTATTCTCATTTTCAGCGTTTTGTTTAGTTTTTTTGGAGAAAACGTGTGAAAGGGCCAACAGTCTGTTTACAGCCAAATCTGTGGTTAATACTATTAAAATAAATAATAGAAAATCTTGTTCAAGTTGCTAGGTCCTTCTCCTGAACTGCTGATAGTTTTCTGGATATCATTTGATGAACGGCTGCATTCAACACACCTGATCTTATTGCAATATTTAGCCCTAATTTTCCATTTCAATCACGTTTTTGGACATCGAAATTGCAGTTTCCATCCAAGAGTCGCCTATTTTTCTTAAAGTACGCAAAGAAAGTTGACGTTTTTTGACTAAATTGCTTAAATTAGGCTGACCTGTCCTTCCCCCTATGCACCGCAAAGAGAAGCGGGACAGTCAGAACAAAGCAGAAGCAGTGAACGAGGAGTGTGTGAAAGATGAGCATGAATGAATGAGGTCAATGAGTGTGTATTCCCCGTCTCCCTGTGGCACTACGGAGGGCTGCAGTTATTATGAGAGCCTGTCTGGAGTTTTTTTTTTTCCGACTTCCTCTGTATCTCTAATGAAATCACTGGTCCGTTTTTTTTTTTTTGTATAAAGTGCCATTCTCCCGGAACCAGGAAGGGCGAGGAGACAACCACTGCGGCGCTCACTTCATTAAAATTTCCATTTCTGCAACCGCAGGAGTCACAATGAGCCGTGCCCTCATGGTCTGCAGAGCAAACTTGTGTGTGCTCATGCCAGTGTCGGTATGTAATTGCAGTAAAATGACAGAGCAGTGACCCATAGGGCTGTGTGTGTGTGTGTGTGTGTGTGTGTGTGTGTGTGTGTGTGTATCCAGCCACTGTTTGACAAGCACGGATCACTTTGAAAATGGGCAAATTCATACTTTCTCTTCCTCTGCAGCTTCACTCAGGTAAATATCGCCGGTGTAAACACGGCCGGTCAACACTGCTGTGGAGCAGGATGCTGCTTTCTGACTCAGTCTCTCCTCAGCATTGCGGATTTGAAAAGATTATATGCCTCAGACTATTTCTCTGCAAGGGCCAAGGCAATTAACCCGCTTCATACGTTTCATCTGAGGCGAAAAAAAAGCAAAACAAGTTAATCTGTCCCAAGCTGCAGGAGCCGCACTTTATTAGTCCCACGCACAAAGGGGAAGTTGGTAACGAAAGCTCAAAAAAAAGGGGGCTTTATTGCCTTTCCCCAGTTTCTAATTAGTGGCTGCCACCTTGAATCCTAAAAGGTTCTGAAAGTATGGGCTGATTACATATGTAAATGAGAGGGAAGCTATAATAAAGCCGTCAAAAATAGTGAACGGGTTCAACCGAGGGGAGCGTTGCAATCTTGAGCATTACCAAAGAAACAAAGCTCCGGAGATGCTTAAAATTGGAATGGGGCAACGTGACCAGTGTTGGACTTTAGCCAAGTCTCATTCAGTGAGCGCTCTGAAATGTAACTTGGTTTGTTCAAGTTGGGCTGGACTGGGTCATCTGTAACGGATCTTAAATTGAGGAAAAACTGCAGATTTTCATGAAACTCTGTGAAAGGGTGTAGCATTACTCAAAGAGGGATACCAATCTAAATCTTGCAGCCGATACAAAAATGATGTTTCTATTGTAAACATTGCGAGACATATAGGACATTTGCCCCACCAATCAGGAGGTGTTGGAATAATCTGGACAAGTAGTTCCCAATATTGCACAGCCCACTAAAGATGATAACTAACTTAAAGATCAACACGTTTCCTAATCTTTCAGGGAAACGACAAAATGAAACCCATCTTTTTTCAGTGTCCATGTTTATTCCACATTGAAGCTCAACAACTCACCAAATTCAAAACAATGACTTCCAAGCTTGAGAATGGGGCAGGAGCAGTGCCGGCGCTAAGGGGGGGCATTCGAGGGCCGTGCCCCCCCTAGCGGTCATTGATGCCCCTCCTACCAGCTGTGAAGCATATTCTCGATCTGTCACAATCGACTATAATTGACTTCGAAGTTGCCAATGACCCAATGCCCCTCCAGTAGATCTGCTCTGGCGCCGACTCTGGGCAGGAGCAAGGCCATTACATTGAACATGTTTAGGATGAGCTCCTCTTTCTGTGCTCAATCACAACAAACTCTGAAAACACCGACCCGGCAGCAAGTCAGGGTACCAATCACACCGGATCAGAGGAAATGGTGTAGTAGGGATCTTTGAATGATTTAGTCGGACAGCGATTACTTTGCAGCGTGCTTGAGTTACTTGGTCCCTCAAAAAACATGTGAGAAATATGGTCCAGGCAGATAAACAACAACCCTTACTCTTTAAATGATTTGATCAAGACAGGTCCTAATTGGCGGTGATGCCTTACCCTGCAAATGCCTTTTTATTTTGGGTTTCTTCACGCCATCCGACCTCTACAGCTAATTCAGAAAGCTGCAGCCCAACCGGTCTTCAACCTCCCCAAGTTCTCCAACCCAACACCTCTCCTCCTTCACTGGCTGCCACAATCCGCTTCAAGACCCTGGTACTGGCCTACCGAGCTGTGAGGGGATCAGCCCCTTCCTACATCCAGGCCTTGGTTAAACCATACAATCCATCACGTGCTCTTTGCTCGGCGTCAGCCAATCGGCTTGCTGCTCCATCTCTGCGCGTGGGACCCAGGCACCCCACTGAAACACGTCTGTTTGCTATCCTGGCTCCTCATTGGTGGAATGAGCTCCCCATTGACATCAGGACAGCAGAAACTCTGCAGATCATATGCCTTGTAAAAAAATTCTATAGCATTTGCAATGGTAGGAATTGCTTGAAGTGAATCTATCTGCTCTTTCCGTCTTGTTCGGAGTTTGAATCTCTATGTTTTTTGCACTAATGGTAAGTCGCTTTGGATAAATGTGTACAAATGGATAAATGCAATGCAATTCATAAGATTGGTTGTCCAAATATCCACTTATTTCCCTACATAGGGGCCTGCAGCGCGTCTTGTAAGCATGGGGCACTGTAAAGCATTTTCTTTCATGTTAGAAACGTTATAGAATCCATTTATCCGCCCCTTATTTTTTCAAAGTGAAAGACCCATCACCAAAATGGAATGATGTACAGCTTTGTAAGCTAAATGACTTCCTTCGATCAAGCTGCGCCAATCACAGACCGGTCAGAGACACGTTGCGAGAGGAATCACTTTGCATTCAGGAATCAGTGAGCCAGGTGGGCAAATCCGTTCACTTGGGGTCTGAAAATTGAACTTATTCGATTAACGTGTTTGCTTTCATCCGGGAACTCATTCCTTTCAAGTCTGTCGGTGTGTCGGAGCCCGCCGCCTCAGTAGATGCGCTGTCAGTGGGAGGCTCGTATTAGTGTATTTGCACAGTACAGGCACGCCCTCCAGGGAGGCGTTACGCTCAACATCAAATGTAGCTTATATCTCTGCCTGCGAGACATTTGTAAATATACATCCATAAAGACAGGAGGAGGAACACACGGCAAGAAGGAGGAACAAACTCTTCACTAACATGCAGTTCTAATCACAGCTACTTTAGATTGTGTATTTGTAATTATAGTGTGTGTGCATTGTGCCTGAAAAAGGCGCTTAATTACACACTACACCACTTATGCTAATTAAGTACAATGCATGACTTAATTGGTTGTTGACCTGGAAAAGAATAATGCAAATCTGTGCATTTAAATGGGAATAAGCAAAACATAATCCCCACCTATCTCCATCTGCTCAATTTGATTCATACAATTCCCAGAGTCCACAGATTAGCTCTGTACCGGGAGATAAAACGCTCCGAGAGAGATGGGGGGCAGGGGGTTGATGGTGCAGACAAAAACAATGCATACTTACCTGGAAGGATAGAAGAAGAAGGGAGGGAGGGAGGGAGGGGGAAATTGGAAGCTGAGGTAGAAAAAAGAAACAGGTGATGGAGAATCTGTGCAGGCAGAGAGGAAGCTGCTCAGTAGATGAGGGGAATCAGAGAGGGAGGTGAGATGAATTGTTATGCATGGAATAACAAACACGACAAGGTGAGAGAAAGCGAGTCAGAGCAGGTGAGGGAGGAGGAGAGAGGAGGAGGAAGACAGAATGGTTAATATACTTGAAGTGAGGCTATGATAGCACCTCCATATTGTGCCTGATTATGTTTAGGAATTTTAATTTATTTACAATTATTTTTTTTAATGTTTTTACTGTTTCCTTAACAAATATTTTAATTATCTAATTATGGATTATTTTAATATATGGATTTTTTTAAAGTAATTATTATGATTTTTAATCAATTTTTCTCATTCATTTTGAAATCACGCAGTGTCGTTTCCTTTGTTTGGTTTTACTTGCACTGCCTTTAAAGAAACACGGTTTCCATTTCAAACAAAGTACATTTATGGACAAACAATACACAAAGGAATAAACAATAAGACAAGTCAATAAATAAAACAGGTTTTACACTTGACGCGATTTGTCCTCTTTGTCTCTATGGGCTCTAGAAAGTACTTCAGACAGAGTGTGTGTGTGCGTGCGTGCACACATTTTTCCCCTTGCTTGACGTGTACTTGAGAATAAATATCTATATCTCTTGTTTGTATCTTTGCGTATAAGTGTGTGCGTGTGTGTCAGTATCTGTACAGGATAACGGTGTGTGTTCGGTCATGTAGTTGTGTGTTTCAGGACAAGGCTCTGCGAGGCGGTGGACACACACTGTTGATGGTGGCAGATTGCAAACTGTGATTTTTTATTTTAAAGCACCGTGAGGCAAGGTGACTGCGACCTACAGTAGACCTCCCGTCTGCTGGGGGGGAGAAACTGGGGGAATTTCAAACAGAGCCGGCCAGCTAACCATTCAGAGCAGACTAGGTTGTGGTTTCAGACAGAGGGTGAAAAGAGGTGCTGCAGCACAGAGAGTAGGAGAAAAATAAAGAGATTTTTGAACATTAAGGCATGGAGACATGTCCCAGGAGAGGAACAAAATACAGATATGAAGCTGAAATTAGCAAGAAAACTCCTCTTTAGCAACACAAACAGACATGCACTTCACATAATCTACAACCCAGCGAAGAGGAAATGCATTCAGTTCTGATTCGGAACCAACGACCATCAATCATTCCTACCATTCAAATCACCACCTACTTTGATGACACCCACAACCGTGTGTGCGGCAGTAAAAGTGAAACACTGATGGAAAAAACAGAAAATGTAAGGGCTGCCCGGGCATTCCCCCCCCCCCTTGCCATTTTCCTTGCCAAGCGTATGCTCTGCCAGGTCCATCCAAGCTGCCGGCTCACAGCACAGCCCACTACCATCTTTAGTGCCCGGGCCAGGAAAAGTAGATTACAGAGAGGAAATGTCGGTAAGTCGACGGAGAGAAAAGCACAGGTTGTCAATTATACATGTGCCACTGTCTTCTGCCTCTCCACCCACTCTAAGAGACTAGGCCAAGGCTCTCCTCCATCCACGCAATCTCAGTCTGGGTCTGACATCTGTCTTTTACCACACTCAAACACAGCAGCCCACATAGACGCAGGGGGGGGGGGGGGATAACTGTCATAACTGAACCCAAAATATTCTGACAGGGTTTAGAAGGATCCAGCGTATCTGGAGCGCGGAGGTGATACGTAGTCGTGTTGCAGGAGATGGAAGCATGCGTGTCGACATGCAGATGCTGCTATAAATAAACGAGCTAACAGGGACCCACGGAGAGAGATGAAACGGCTGAAAGACTTCACTTCTCATAAAAAAGAAAGGCAGTTTCAGTAGGAGTTCCCCTCAGAAGGGTTTTTTCCCTTTAGAGTCATCAAAATCCACACCATGGTTTGGTTTATCACAAGTAATATCTAGGGTATATGAATCACATAACTTTCGAAGATGTAGCAACGATACTGCAGTGTAGAAATGCAGCTACCAGCATTCAAATGTATACTTAAGTGAAAGTACACAAGTTTAAGTGACTGGTTTTGCAATTTAGCAACAAAAAAGCACCGTATATTTTTAATGATTGCTTTATAAAAATCATAAAATACATAAACAAATAAGATTGGTTGAGCGTGCAATGACTATATCGAGACAAATCCTGCAGGTTCACTAACAAATATTATTAATACAGAGCGCTAATGTTAGTTAAATTGTAGGTTTTTAAAAAAATGTATTGTATTATAATTATTTAAGCATTAATGTGTTCATAACTTCAATGTTGCACCAGGAAAAGTGGATTTGATTTATATTCCAATGGCTAACTTCACCTATAGTAAAATATGAATTGATTTATATTCTATATGTGCAAAGTAACCAAATCTGCTAAACACATGTAGTGGAGTAAAATATATGAAGTAGCAAAAGGAAATAATGCTCAAGTAAAGTACAAGTACCCCGAGTCTAAACTTGGTACCAAATGAGTAAATATTCTTAGCAACATCACACCACAACAACAGACCGGAGCAACATGTCAGCAAAAACAAACTCATATCATTTACAGATATCTTTACTTCCGAAAACCAGACAATACACAACCAGAGATTCAGAGCCTCCATCTTCATAAGCCAACCACAGAGGGGGGAGAAGTACTCAGGTCTTGTACTTGAGTAAAGTAGAAGTACTCAGGTCTTGTACTTGAGTAAAGTAGAAGTACTCAGGTCTTGTACTTGAGTAAAGTAGAAGTACTCAGATCTTCTTGAGTAAAGTAGAAGTACTCAGATATTGTACTTGAGTAAAGTAGAAGTACTCAGATCTTGTACTTGAGTAAAGTAGAAGTACTCAGGTCTTGTACTTGAGTAAAGTAGAAGTACTCAGATCTTGTACTTGAGTAAAGTAGAAGTACTCAGGTCTTGTACTTGAGTAAAGTAGAAGTACCAGAGTGTAGGAATACTCTGTCACAGTAAAAGTATTCTAAATGTTCCTCCAGTGAAAGTAGAAAGTACTCTCCTCTAAATGTACTTAAAGTAGCGACAGTAAAAGTAGTCATTGTCTGATTGGTCCATTTCAGAATAATATCTCTGATATGTTTTATAATGATTGATCTTTAAAGTGTTCTCAGAGCTGGTAAAGGTGCAGCTAGTTTGAATGGCTTTGTATACTGCAGGGTAGCTGCTGGATTTACTGCAGGTGAACTAAAGTCTGATTTAAGGGAGATTATATTTACCATCATTAATCCTAATCTGCCTAGCAACTAAAGGTGTTAAATACATGTAGTGGAGGAAAAGTAAACCATTTAAATGTACTTAGTCACTTTAAATCACCAGCCAACAACACAGACATCATACACAAACTTAACATTAATGCTCCTTACTGTTTCCAGGTGTGGGGAGATCTGGGACATCCATTAGAGGTTTTTAAATCCAAATAGGTAGCTCCAAGCCATCCTGGTTTCTTAAGTTCATAATAAACAGTTTTTCTTTACGTGTCAAAAGTAATCCAGGTTTTCTGTGCAGTAACAACAGGAGCTGACTACAGCAGAACTCATGGTGTAGTTTTTCCAAAAGGTCAAGGTATGTGTGAAATTCAGAGGAGTACTAGCTTTAAACAGAACGAGGCAGGTGGAAATAAGTTGTGTTGTTACTCAGAGAAAAGCACAATCTCAGGGAGGACAGAGAGGGAGCTGGAAGGGTTTATATAGAGGGAGCTGATTGGGAAATGAGGTGCAGGTGTGCAGGAAGGTCAGGTGATTGTGGGAGGAGCTGGGGATTGTGGGAAGGTGAGGAAATGAAAGGTCCAAGGATACCTTTTGTCTCTTGAAACATTGGTACCACTTTTCTTTTTATGATTCAAACATTTTGAATTTCAAGAATTGGGTCATTTATAGTGACCAAAAATATTCCTGTTTTATCAGATGACATTTAAAATTTACCCCAAAAGTGTTTTTTATTCATCAGATAATTTACATATCTTTTCTTCACGGTCCACTTTTATATTTTCACTCTTTGAGTTCTGTTTTATTTTCTATGCTGAGAAGTTTTTATTGTATAATTGTTTATTTTCTGCTCTTTTTTATTTCTTATTATTTGTTTTACATGCTGATGCAATTTGAGTATGTCTTATTTATCAAGAGAAAAAAGAAAACTGGATTAAGAAATAATAATTTGATTTTATTGGAAAAGTAGTTAAAAAATGTATAAAAATTGGCAAAATTAAAAAAGCATTACAATTTAAGACATATCTATTTACCTTGATTCCTCTTTGATCACTGGTGTTGTTGTTGTTTGTTTGTTAAATGTTATTTAGTTATTGAATAAAGTATTTATTCATGCATTTGTATTTTATTTCTTTTTCTGTTTTCTGTTTATAAAGCCCTCAATTGTTCAGCAGTGACTCAGTCAGTAGGGGCTTGGACTGGGAATCGTAGGGTCGCCGGTTCAAGTCCCCGAACAGACTTCAAATATGGAAGGTGGACTGCTACTTGGAGAGGTCCCAGTTCACCTCCTAGGCCCTGCTGTGGTGCCCTTGAGCAAGGCACCGGACACCTCCAATCCCCCCCCTCCCCGTTGCTCCCCGGGCGCTGCACGATAGCTGCCCACTGCTCCTAGTACTAGGATGGGTTAAATGCAGAGGACCAATTTCACTGTGTGTGCTCTTCTGTGTGCATGTGTGATGCCCCTGTGGGTTTATCTGGAGAGGGTGTGGCTGTGGGACGTCTAACTTTGATTGCAGTAACTCAGGGCACCTGGGCCCGGTGCCCTGTAGCTACTTAAAGTCTCCCTGCCACACTAACTCTCTGTTCTGCCCCTCTCTGCTCTTTCCCGCAGGCACCAGGTTTTGGTTTGGTATACTGTTACTTTAGTTGTTCTACTTTGTACATCTCAACACCCACACATACACGTCCATGCAACCCTCACCCTGCACTTACACTACTGATACCACTGACGTCCACACCTCATCCTTTACTTATTTGTGCACTTCTTTAATTTGACTTACTTTAATAAAACTCTCTTTTGTTACCATTGACAACCTTCTCTGTCGTTTTATTACATGTTTCCCCACAAAAGCTCTCAGCATACATCTCAATCTGCTCCACAACATTCCTCCGTGTCCTCCACGCTGAGAAGACACATGTTTCATAAAAGCGTGAAACAGCGAATGCGATAATCACTCCGACACAAATGCAGCCGCGTCGATACTCAGGAAGTGACAGGAAATATAAGAATATGACTATTTATGAATAATCACTGCAGAGTGTGTGTGAGAACATCACGTACAGTACGATACTTGTTCCTCCCAGGATTACACTCCCGTTCTGAAGGTTGCTTCTTCTGCGCCGAGGCCAATTAGCTGAACACCTTCACTTCCAGATGCTGCAGACGTCCAAGGACTCAGCATTTTCGTGACATTAATTATTGTCAGGGTTGTGTAGAGCTTCTGCTTAACGGGGTGAGGGTAAAGCTGCCGTGCATTTCCCAACCTACACTCGTATAATCAAGATTCCTCTTTGTGAAGTATGCACAATTGATCACTTTCACACGTGTATATATGTAGATAGACACCTTCTCTCTCTGTACCTGTGTACTCTCATGTTCCAAATAACCCAGCTTCCCCAAAAAGTCTATCTGGTGTCTGTCTTCACCGGGATCCTGAGTCGTGGCGATGCCTGTTGCTGTGGTCCTGAGTGTAGAATCGGAGGATGAAACCCTCTTTATGAGTCACATACATGCACACAGCAGAGCACACACAGTGAAATTGGTCCTCTGCATTTAACCCATCCTAGTACTAGGAGCAGTGGGCAGCTATTGCGCAGCGCCCGGGGAGCAATGGGGAGGGGGAATTGGAGGTGTCCGGTGCCTTGCTCAAGGGCACCACAGCAGGGCCTAGGAGGTGAACTGGGACCTCTCCAAGTAGCAGTCCACTTTCCATATTTCAAGTCTGTTCGGGGACTTGAACTGGCGATCCCTACGATTCCCAGTCCAAGCCCCTACTGACACTGCTGGACACCTCACATGACAAGTTTAAAGGGGCCCTATTCTGCTAATTTTCAGGTTCTTATTTGTATTCCTGTCTCTCCTGGGACATGTCTCTATGCTTCAATGTTCAAAAAGCTCTTTATGTTTCTCATACTGCCTGTGCTGCAGCACCTCTTTTCACCCTCTGTCTGAAACCAGAGCCCAGTCCGTTCTGATTGGTCAGCTGGCCGGCTCTGTTGGGATTTGTCAACCGCTTCGAGATGTCCCGCCCCCTAAGCCCAACAATGTGTTGGAGCGATAGGCAATAGAAGCAGGAGTGATGTGATGTCACTATGTTACAGAACTAAACAAAGGAATCCAATGGAGGCATTTCATGCAGGGGGGGGGGGGGTTCCTCTGGAAGGAACACAGGATTTCAGCCTTTGCAGACCATTTACAGGCACTAAAACCTATATAACACTCTACAGGAAAAGTAGCCATATAGTGAATTTCAAATTCAGATTTTTCTGAATGAAATATTTGGCAGCAGGTCAGAGCAGAAAACTTTTATAGCAAGGTTTTATATTTCTATTTCTCATTTTCTGTAGGCAAGGTAGTGTTTTAGATTCTACCCGTGTCCACGAAACACAACCTCTTTCCTCTGGATTTTCAGTGATTCAGAATTGTACTTTGATATTAACAATGGTCGAGTTCAAAGCTAGATATCCTGAATTCTAATCCCAAGTTAAAAACAAACATCAAACTCTGCATTCCATATAATGAAACCATGACAACACCTGATCACAATTTAAGCAACACACACATTAACACACAACAGACTCAATAGCACAGACTTGGGCTCTGACAAAAGATATAGGCAACTATAAAATGAAAGATATTGACAACCTGGTGTCATCCTAGAACATGAACCCAGTGATGTACAGTAATGGGATATACATCTTTCTTTTCGGGACAAACTAAGCATGAGAAACTGTAGGGATCTCACACATTTATAAAAATCCAATGTGATGATGTTTTCACACAAAGAAGAACGATACTTAGTTAAAGTCGTTCAGTGATGATGTGCATTTGGCTTTTTTTCCAAGGATTTTAGAGCCGGCTTTTAACAGATTTCAATGCGGTCCTTTGTGTGTGAAATTATCACTAAATTGATGTATAACCTTCAGGCCTCAAATTGTAATTAAATTGTACCAGAACTGTGGAAAATGAGCCAAATAGAATTTGACTCTGCTCACATTTTTGAACCTGTGTTTTGAATTTAAGAACAAAGTAAAAAGATACACAAGTCTGTCTGTGAAACCGGTCCCTCGGGAGACTGGGCTGCTTCATTTAAAGTGTTCCAACATGTCATCATCAGTTTTATTTTCTCAGACTTCTTCAAAGCCACAGAAGACATTTCACCAAAAGAAAAAAACACACCTGTGATGTGAGGAAGTGTTTTTGTCGGAGAAGTGCTCCCCTGAGTAGAGTTCCTCTTGAAGAAACTGCTGAGGATGTTTACCCTGCACTTTTATCATAATAAAGACGAGTGGAGTCGGGTCCATTGAAGATATATCAAAATAAAATAGTACCACAGTATAAATACATACAATGTGAAATGGTTTTGGAGTGCTGTTACTGTGGCTGATTAGTGGGAGCTCTTATCGGGCACAGTGTGTGTGTTAGCAGCAAAGTGGAGCACACAGATACATCTCTATATCTCAAATCCATCTGCTTGCCTTTTATTAATTTCTCTTCATTGAAGTTTAAAAGCCCGAGCAGGAGGTAAGAGAAGTGGATGATGCAGATGATGGAGGCACAGAAGAGAAGGAGAGGGAAAGATTGACAAACAAAAAGAGCAGTGTGTGTGTGTGTGTGTGTGTGTGTGTGTGTGTGTGTGTGCTGTTCATCAGTGGAGCCATGCAGGATTCCAGCTGTCAGTTAGTGATGGTTTGTCCAAAAAAAAAAAAAGCTCCTGATCTCTGCCAGTGTGCCGTCTTTCCACATCGCTCTCACATCTCCCTGCCGAGCAAATGAGATTGCAGTCCCAAAAGCGATATACAGCACACAGAGTCACACACTTTGATGAACGGGTTACATGTAACGGGATTACGTAATCAGCATACCTAGAGGTGCGTCGAGAAAGACGTAAATGAGGATTATTAAAAAGATCACAATGTAGTGTTTGTTGTAAAAGGATCAGATGTCATCTCTCCTCTGTGAGCTGTTCTGTTCTGTAGTGTGAATCTATACACTCACTGTCTGAATCTGCTTCCTGGTTTTCACGTTCTTTGGTTCATTTGTTCTGTTTTTAATTCAGCAGGTGAACCATGGCTGCATTTCCCCCTTAAGATATACCATATCAGGATCGGGGTCTAATCGCTAAAGACTAGTAACCTTTCTATCATATGGCACAGGTGTCAACAAATGTTCTTAAACAAATAATAATAATAAAAATATAGTAAAAAATATCAGAGTTTAATTCCTTTTTCTCTCTTACATTGCATTTGATATTGACATAATTCAAAGGTAACGCAAAGTAATCATGAGTTGTATATTGTGATACTCAGATTAGCTTACTGGAAACATGTTTTTTGGACCAGTCATTTTAACAGACTGCACTCTCTAAAGTAACCCTCCTAACCCAACACTTGTGTTTCACTGAACTCATCCCCTGATTTCACAGTAGAGGGAACAAGATAACTGCTACCACATGGGGTGAATGGCTCATTATGGTTGGTGCTGGAGGGAATCATACGCCTACCCGTGTGTGTGTGTGTGTGTGTGTGTGTGTGTGTGTGTGTGTGTGTGTGTGTGTGTGTGTGTGTGTGTGTGTGTGTGTGTGTGTGTGTGTGTGTGTGTGTGTGTCTCCGTTACAGTTTATTGGATCCATATCCTGCCTCCCCCGCAACGTGTACGCAGTGTAACGATCTGCCACTCTGTAGCTGGATCCAGACTATTTTCTGGTGGTGACACACTCATATGGATGATCTACTGTACCTTGCCCCAGGAGCCACACAACACACACATGTACACACACAAACACACAGATTTAATAAATTGGACTACCTCCAAAGGCCACAGAGGCCCAATGTGATAAGCATTGATCGCGGCCTCATATCACTAAGGGGCGCACACTGGTTCCGTGTAGTTGTTTCCAAATGATCTCCCGGGTTATAACACTAAAGGGCCAGTCCACTACAAAACCACAGAGATAAATCCTCCCCCTCGTCCCCCCACTCCTGTCCCCACAATTGGCCGACGCTGGCATCGTTTGTCTTCCTGCTGCAGCTACGCCTCTATAAAACCCTTCATAGCATCTGGAATGAGTCCAGTTCTTAAAATAGTGTCCGGGACTTGGAAGAAGGTACTAAGACAAAAGGAAACCAAAGGGGAAGACAAGAGAGGATATGATAGGGAGGAAAAATGGCTGCGGTAGTTCTGGTAAAGAGAGCTCCTATTAGGGCAGCGGAGGGAGAAATATTGGCCAGTGTAGCCCCGTACCATTTGTCCTCGTCAGGATCTTAAATAGAATCAGGATCAATTATTCATAGGGTCTATAACTGGCAATAAATGTTAGCTGAGACGGAGCAGCCTCGGCCAGGGAGAGACAGAAAAGTGGGGTTAGAAGCAGTTTTAAAGTTTAAAAGTCTGGACAAAACAGCTGAATAACCAATTATAATTTAAACCCAGGAGTGACATGTAAAAGCCTTTTTTTGCTTGTTCAATGTGCCACTTTAACCGCGTGGTAATCTATAAGAACACCATGCAGCCTTGCACCGAGCAGAACAACATCACAAACTCAGCTCAGCATGAATAATACAGAGGGAAGCTGAGCTCCGCAAACATGCCTCGAAACACATCGTATATGATGAGTTTTGAGGTGTATAGAAATGCATTCAAGAAACAGGCCAGGTGTTACCGTACACTCTCAATAATGACCCCCATCTTAATAAACCATACTGATAAATCTACGGTAGCTTTATGTAAGGAACCTTCTTGAAATGTGACATTAATATTTCCACGATCCCCCTTACTGTGGCGCAAACTGCACTCAGTACTTTCACTCAACATGGACATTAGTCTATTTGGTAACGATATGCAGTCCAGCATGGTGAGTTTAACCTTAACATTTCAAAATGTTAACTAACCAACTAACCAACTATCAACCCAACTAAATTACTTAGAAACTAACTAACTGACTAATTAACCAACTAACTAACTAACTAACTAACTAACTAACTAACTAACTAACTAACCAACTAACCAACTATCAACCCAACTTAATTACTTATAAACTAATTAAGTAAGTAACTGATTGACTAACTTATGAACTAACAACTTACTAACTGAATAACTTACTAACTAATGTTTAAAGTAACTAATTATATATCAACTTAACTAACTAACCAACTAACTAACTAAACTAATTAAGTCACTAACTAACTTTCTTACATACTAACCAACTGGTTAAATAACTCACTAAATAAACATATTATTTAACAAACTAACAAACAAAGTAATTAACTAACTTGCAAACTAACTGTCTAACTTACTTACTAACTCACTAACTTGCTTACATATTAACTAACTATCGACCTAAAGAACTAACTTACTAAGTCACTCACTAACTTGCTAAAATACCAACTAACGAACTAACTGGCTAACTAACTAAACCCCTTACCTGGATGATCTTGATCTTACACAGACTCCTTTTGTTTAGAACTATTACCTGATTGATTTTAGGAGTGGTTATTGGCTCCGGTTGAATCTGGAGTCTGTCGCAGCTTCCCTCTCAGCTGACCGAGGCAGGGAGTGTCAGGATGGTGATGAAAATGTCCCGTACACCTATGTGTCCTTCACAGATTACTGAGTTACTCACACCGGTGTGCACAGAAACAATGGAAATACCAGTGTGCAGAGGGTTCAGAAGTGACCTTCACAGCAAGAATTTGCCGGAGGACCAAGGACACTTAGTGTTACTATGGATACCAATCACCTTTCATAAGTATCTGTAGCCTCAACACAGTCCAGCTCGTCTGGTAATGTTCTACATTGGCAAAAAAAAAGTGGAACTAGAGTATAAAAGCTCCAGGAAATCTGGCCCAAGTGTACATGAACAGCCTTCATTCCAGCCCAATTACAAGCTGCAGCCTAGACAAGTAACTGTATTGTGGTAACAGACTTTGGGACATGACCTCTGACATGATTTTGTAAAATCTCTCAGCAAATGACGGCTGCAATAATTAATTGACTTTGAGTCGTGTAAGAAAATGACCCCAATAACCCAATGTTATGTCGGTTTAAAGGTTAATCTCAACATTCTTGTTAGTTATAATTGTTTGACAGTAAGGCTTCACATTGTTCGTGACATTATATGGTCAATTGAGTCTGCATGAAACAAAAAAAACTGCTTTGCAAGAGCCGGACCGGATTCAGGGCATTTTGAGAAACATCCCACTGAAGCATTCAGGTTCAGGGAGACGATCGGAGCTTCTAGTGGAACAAATGTTGATGCAACTACTGTGGAATAACACTGAAATAAAGAGATACTACATAACTTGCACAACTATTTCAAGTAGCACACTGTGAATTGGAAGGTCATGCTTTATAAATAAAAACAGGAATAAAATCTGTAGAAAAGTGCTAGAAAGAATAGAGTCATAATGCTCCCCTTGAACATAAAGCTGTCCTTAAATACTATGAAGTGATCATTCCAATGTCAAACCTAACAAGGATATTGATTTTGTAAAGACGCAAACACATACAGTACATGGCTGCTCACATGGTAACCATCTAAAGAAAATAGTTACCTTGATTGTGCCATGTTTGGCAAGAAATAAATACAACCGATATGTAGAATAAAAACATACACCTAGATGGAAGACATGCATATAAAAACAACATGCAATGCAAAGTGAAAGTGCACAATAAAGTCCGTAGAAAATACAACAAATAAACACAAACTCTGATCAACATAAATCAAAAGGGATACAGAAGACCTTGACTATCGTTAGAGCGTCACTCACACGGCTTCTCCGCCTCTATGGCTGCCAACATGATGTATGTGTGAAGGTGTAATTATTGATGGGATTTCACAGTTTGTTGACAGCGATGACATCCAGGTAGCATTATGTTTCCTCCAAAAGGCCTTTTTCTCTTGCTGATCAGAGTAATATAAGTTGTTTTGACCCATGAGTTGCTCTTTCTTTTCTGACAGTGTCGGCACTCGAGGAGCGTCTGCTCACTCATACATGTGTCACTTTGAATGGGACTCTGGGACTGCATGATTAAAATGTTGCCATCCAATAAATGTCAGAGAGTTAAATCTTGATTATTACGCAGTGCGAGACAAACGAGAACATATAGTTGTGCCAAAGCTAAAAGGATGTGTCTTTAATGATGTGGGTTTACAATGCCTGCTTCAAATCTGATTGGTTTTCCATTCAACCAAAACCTAGAAAACAAGCCTAATGTGTTTAAGTACTGAATCAGAGTTTACTACCGAGAGGCAAGATGTTAAAGAAGCCCTATGATGCTTTTGGGGGGCTTTCCCTTTCCTGTCGTGTGTTCTTTAGGATTTGATGCATGTAAATGGTCTGCAAAGGCTAAAATCCCAAATATTTAAATCAGAAAAATCCAAATTTGAAATGTCATGATGCAGAATATAGCTACTTTTTCCCCCTTTCCTGTGTGTTGTATAGGTTTTAGTGCATGTAAATGGTCTGCAAAGGCTAAAATTCCCCCCTGCCTGAAACACCTCCATTGTACTCCTTTGTTTATTTTGTACCATAATGACATCACTATTTAAAACGCTTCTATTGGCTAGCGGTCCAACACATTGTAGGCTAAGAGGCAGTACATCTGTGTGCGGTTGACCAATCACAACAGAGCCGTCCAGAGCAGACTGGGCTCTGGTTTCAGACAGAGGGTGAAAAGATAGGCAGTATGAGAAAAATAAAGAGCTTTTGGAACATTAAAGCATGGAGACATGTCCCAGTAGAGACACTAAATACAAATATGAGACCTGAATTTGCATAATAGGGCCCCTTTTTCTTTAACAAGAGCACTTACTTACTGCATGTAAGTAGCAGCTCATTCAAATAATGCTACTTGCACTGTATCACTCGAGCTGAAATGTGAGTATGGAACAGTGATGACAGAATAGTAGCTTGAAATCTGGACTCAAAAACTCCATCAAAATGTCTCTCGTATTCCTATCTTGGCGCCGAGACTCGAGCCTGCGGCGTGAATTATCACACAGAGACAGTTCTGCTGATAATTGACTGAGGGAATGCCAGGCACTCACTGATGAACATGCAGACACTCCACTGTGCATCTCCAAATGGCTTTATCGAGCTAATGGCGGTGTGGGATGAGCTCACATAAGGCGGCGAGGTAATGTAGCTTCCAGCTCAACTCATTTTCTCCCAACGAAAGAGATAATCTGGACCCCCGAAGGCTTCCGAGATTGAAAGCTCCTCCAGTGGAAAGGCCAAATAACTAAGACAAATTAGACGTGAACCTGCACCAACGTTTTCTCTCATTTCACTCCCACGCCTCACATCACGAGCCTTACAGTGAGGAAGTAACAACTCACCTTTAGGCTTTCTTCTGTTCTGCCTATACTTCTCTTGCTTCTTTTTTTGAAAGTGGCTTTTAATTGGTATTTTTGATCAATTTCTTCATTATTATTTTATTTAAATTGTATTTTATTCATTTTATTTATTTTGTTTCTATTTATTTTATTTTTGATTGATTCAGTCTTGTGTTTATTGACTTCTATTGGTTTTAAGGATTTCTATCAATCACAATGTGTGTTACTTGGTATTTAATAACTTGGGAGGGGGAGGTAGTATTGTATTTTATTTCAATGTATTTTCGTCTTTCGTTATTGTAACATTTTTATTTTTATTTCATTTTATTTTGAAATGTTTAATGATCTTATTTTAAGAAAAAAGTACCTCTTAAATTAAATGTTTTTATAATTTCCTTGTGAAGAACTTTCTGCTACCGTTTGTGTATAAAAAATCCTATATAAATAAAGTGTGATTGATTCATTAACAGCATCACGTCCATTTTCACTTTCTGTTTTCCTTCCCTCTTCCCTCAGTGTTTGTCACAGAGGGCTCAGGCAGAGATGCAGAATGTCTGTGACAACTGGAGCACTCTCCATCTCTACCCAGATGGACTGGCAACCGACTGTCTCAGCAGAACAGGCTTTCAGTCCCACAGCTCCTCTCCTTCCTCTCCATGCTTCGCCAAAACCTGCACAACCAGTGTGCTAGAAAAAGGGTTTGACAGCAGGAACAAAGACAGAGCGATACCAATGTATTATTAAGTATTTGTTGGAAATCCTGTGGAAACACATCAAATTACATTACTGGTGTCTCCATGCTGAGATAACCGTGATGAATACATGTAATAATGGTGTGCAACATAACAGCAGGAGATCAGGCGCAGGCAGGATGATTGATAGACTGTGGCTGGGAGGTAGAGTGGTCGCCTTCCAATCAAGGTTGAGGGTTCGATCTCCAGCCCCTGCAGTCAAAATATTGAGGTATCCTTTGCGTAAAAAGGTGTGTAAATGGTACTTGTATATGAAAAGTGCTTTAAAGAGGACCAATTCTGCTCAATTTCAGGTTCGTATTTGTACTTTGTGTCTCTACCGGGACATGTCTTTAATATTCAAAAAGGTCTTTATTGTTCTCATACTGCCTGTGCTGCAGCACCTCTTTTCACCCTCTGTCTGAAACCAGAGCCCAGTCTGCTCTGATTGGTTATCTAGCCGGCTCTGTTGTGATTGGTCAACAGTTTAGACATGTCGTGCCCGTTAGTCTGGAGGGAACTCTGGGATTTCATCTTTTGTAGACTAACATGCGCACCCTTCAGAAAGGTGAAAAGTACAAAAAGCATAATACAGAATGTTCAAAAGAAGCTTAAGTGGAACAATTTCAACTGGCAGGTCTTTCATTAAAAACATATTTAAATAATAACATGCACACCCATACAAAAGATACTGATGGTGTCTCCTTCATGTAGATGAGCAACTGCCAAGCTCTGTCATGATCCTGGTTTTCTGTCTGTTTCCTGTTTTATTTTGAGATGTTTTCCCTCTGTTGTGTCATGTGTAGTTTTACTTCCTGTCTTTGGGGCTTCCTTGTGTCTGATTGTGTCATTGTGTTCACCTGTTGCCCCTGTGTTTCTCCTCCCCCTTCCAGCTGTCTCTCGTCACGTGATTACCCATTTGTATTTAGTCCCTGTTTCCCTTTTGTCTCTTGTTCGGTCGTCGTCGTTTCTTACCTGATGTTGTACATGTTACCTGCCTGTTCATCTGTCTGCTCCTGTTCCCAGTGTCCATGTATCCCCTGGTTAGTGTTGGTGTGGTTATTTTTTGGTTGAAAGTACAGCTTTAATTTAAATAAAGCTCGCTTTTTGGTTTGGACCCATACCTGCCTCCCGTTGGCTTTACTGCATTTGGGTCGTGTTTCCCCAACCCCCTGACACACTGACCCTGAAATTAAGTAGTTAATTACCGTATAATGAGAGTCTTTACTTGGCTTGTTTTCTCGATGAAAGCAGAAGAAAACATCCTGATTTATGTCTGAAAATCAGCTCTGTGTGGCGCGCCGTTGAACTCGGATGTTGTATTTCTATAAATATGTTGTACGCATTGGAAGTGTAGGAAATGTGCTTTTATTCGAAGCCCAGGAGTCGATTCAAAAGAAAACGAAGTGAAGCCCCTCTTATAAGTTTTAAAAGGAGTATTTAATAAAAGGATCCAGCGGTAGGTTTTACAAAAGTTTCACAGCTGTGGCTCAATAGCCCGGGACACGCGTCCACAGGTCACTGACTGAGTGGAGCTCATCAGTAGTTACTGTCTGGCGGTCCGGAACTAAAGAGAGCTCGATTTCACAAGTCAAACATGCTTTATAGAACCACCCCTTTCCGACCATACAATAAACAACTTCAAAATAAGACGCGCTCCGGTCTCGTGCTCTCATTGGTTGGTAGCGGGGGGCTGGATCCTGTTGGCCGCTTGTCACATGGGGTTCTCCTGACTCTTCCATAGGCTGACGTCGTCGGGGGCGGGTCCTCTTATGACGTCACCGTCGCCATCTTGTTAGCGATGTCCCTGCAGCGCTCACCTACGATATTCTATTATGCAATCCTTCTGAGGTTTATCAGTTACTAAACACGCAATAGTATCATTGCAGCATCAATGAGTGAGAGGCAGAGGCGGTGTGTTTAGTATGTAACTCCACGCGTCCTTCTCCCTCTACTCATATATACAATACAGTATTAGCTTTAAGCTAACTGAGGCTAAAAACAACATCCGGTAATACTACCGGAATTGGACAAATATGATCCATCCAGAAACAGTGAATTATCTTTTAATGTTCTGCTCCAAAATATTGATTATTTCTAACAGAAGATATAAAGATATGCTCGGGAAAGAAATAATTAGACCTCATTCAGTTCTACATTGTTTGCCTTGTGCCTCTAATTTACGAGACGAATAGAATAATAAAGCACAGCCATGCGTACCATTAACACAAAAACCCAAGAGTGAGTATACAGGGCAAAGAAATCTGTTTCCTCCCTCTCCTAGTTTTGATGTGCCCGGCCCTGCACTGCAGAATACGAATCTGGACACCCCTTTTCCCCGGCTGATCCCCTAGGACCAGCAGCCCTTTCCAGCTCCACATAGGAAGCCCCATGCATTATGCAACACCATCAAGCCCTATTTTGGAGCAGAGAAGCAAAAAGGAAAAAAAATAAGAGAGAAACACAGAGCTTCCCGGGCTCCCTCAATCAGTCCCACAGTCTCATGTTTCTGCAGAAAACGAGGTCTTGTTCCGACCGTACGGAATTACCAAGAGGAAGACATGAAATATTTAGCATTGTCATCCCCTCCTTCCCCCTCTCCGCTCAACTTTCCTCAGGGATCAAAGTTAGATTTTACAGTGTGTTTTCTTCCCATGATTATCTGGATGCACCTTTAGGGAGGTCAGGATTTTGAGATTTCGCCTCAGGGGACGGGTTGACACACGCAGAGGTGGAACATGGGATTTGATTTATGCTCCGGGAAGGTGGCGAGGAAAACGGGCTCGGGTGCTGGGCTGGTAGGTCGGATCAGAGCGGGGGAGTGATGATGGTCAGGCGCGGCGCGGCATTTAGCATGCATAAATGGACAAACAACCAAAGGCAAGCGCCTGCAGTGCATGCATACATTCATGGACAGGTTACAAATGCACGGGACAAGGAGCTTTTTGTATCCTTTTTCAAGACCAAGCAGCTACACACAGGGTGACCTTGTCCTTGACACAGAAAATGTCTCCACACCGACAAGGTGTCTGATGCAACAGAAGAGGCTTCGTCTCTTTGGACATCAAGGCTGTCCAACATACGGACCTATTATGTACTGCTCTGCTTTCGAAAGGACTGCACGCTATTTGTGAGTGCATAGAAGTAAATGGATTGGCACTTACGTCGCTTTTTCTCCGCTGTCTGAAAGGTTTTTGAGTAGTAATGTGCAGTTTCCTGAGTGTGTATATGCAGGGATGTCATAGCATTACTCATTATTCGAGAGAGCAGCAGCCACTCATTTAACAATCAATGCATTTCCCCCTGATAATGTCACATTGGGAACTACAAATCTGTGAATGTTATAGGGAATTAGAAATAAAATACATATTAAACTACACCATTGGAGGCAGGGCCGAATTCATTCCTCCTATGAGCTGCCACTGTGGCACTTGAAACTAAATTAGCCAAATCCTTCCTGGATAATTCGGCCATCATGCGCATCCATTGAGCATGCACAATTAAACTCCCTTAAACTCCGCCTCCCATCATTAAGCCCTACCCACACGTCTTAAACCACGCATCCAAGCAACTTCAGGGGGGGACAATAACTCTAGATATATATAAGGTCTATTCAAGTGCTTCGATTGTGAGGAAGATTTACCTTCAAAGAAACATATGTGCTAATTTAAAGCGGTCACTTTCCCAGTGTAAGTCAATGGAAAAAAAGTCTTAATGGGCCCATTGGTGTCACAAGACTGTAACAAGTGTTGTAGTACCACCGTTTGGCCACTACGAGATGTGTTCAATGCCCAATGGACTTTAGTTGAAATCGGCAGGAGGTAAGCTAGTTAGCTTTTAGCTGCTAGCAGTCTGTGAGAACAGGTTTCATAGCATGTCATTACGATGCTTCAATGTGTGTGTGTGTGTGTGTGTGTGTGTGTGTGTGTGTGTGTGTGTGTGTGTGTGTGTGTGTGTGTGTGTGTGTGTGTGTGTGTGTGTGTGTGTGTGTGTGTGTGTGTGTGTGTGTGTGTGTGTCTTTATGTGTAGGCATGCGCTCCTTCTGTAAATGCGGCTTTCTTTAACATGGTATTCTTTTTTTTTTTTTTAGCTTGTTCTGACGCATGTAGCATCACTGCTGTGCCCTTTTCTCTTTCAGAAAGGCTTCCATGAGGAGGATAAAAGTAAAAGTCATTCAATTGTGTGGGTACATTGGGGCCCTCTCAATTCTCACTGGGACATCAAAGAGGCACAGCAAGACGCTCTGCTATTAGAGTCCATGGGTGGGATGAAAATACATTACAAATATATCTACTCTGAAACCCAGGACGAGGCTTTAATAACAAAGAGCAGACTCCTCTCAATCATTTGTCTTCTCTAAGGGTTGTGATTAATCTAACCTTTGATGTTGTGAAACAACGGGGAGGGGGAAGAGATGGGAGTGATGTAGGGGGCCGCTCGGGGAGCTGCATGGGGATGCAAAGGCTTAGTAATGCACGGCTTTGAATGCCATGCTAATGAAGCAAATTGAATTGAATCACACAGGATATTGAGACTGTATTGCGGGGAGTGACACAGCATGCAAGCACAATGCACAACATCTTAAAGATTAGGCAGAAAAACTCAACTCTCAGAGGGAGAGGGGGAATAGAATCGCAGGATTAATCACCGCCCACTGCATATCATGTGTGTTTATAACGCGAGGGTGTGCGTATCAACGTACACATCTGCTCGTGTACAAGGGTAGATAAGCGGGAAGGTGTGAGTTGCAGACAGGCGGTACAGAAATGTATGATGAATACACAGACAAAAGGCACAGTGTGTGTGTAAGTGCCGAGTGTGTGTGTGTATGCCTCCAAGGTTATTGGGCTCAGGAAGTGCCATTAGGTGTGAATTAGGCAGAATTAAAAATGAATCCGCTGTCATGCATTATTAAAACAACCCTAATTGCATTTGCATAAGTCTATGAGATGCGGTTTACGCATGCCAGCATGCTAGCACGTTTTGTGCATGTGTAATGGATGCAGGCTGTCTTATATATAGGATTACTTGCCTTTTTCTTAATCATTAAGGGCTGTTTCAAATCCAAATCCTCTCTGGGTGTTGGTGTTTACTGTGAGGCAGTTATTGCATCTCCTAAACCTCTTCTTACAGCTAACAAATTCCTTCCAATTCACCTGACCAAGACAACTAACAGAGAGCTGTTCTCCACCGAGCGCCTCGGCTGGCAGATGGCTCTGTGTCATCCATACTTTGATCACAGTGAAACATGTGATACTATTTTTGCACAGAGCTCAAGGTATGAGAGTGACTTTTACGTAGCAACATTGCCCCTGTGTGGCTGAAAGGACAAATAAGCCGTCCAACCCTGAAGCTGAGTTGAGGAGAGTCAGAAGAAGAAAGATGACATATCAAAATGTGAGTGGTGATTTAAATATGCAGCTTTTTTATGTAGAAATATATGTCTATGTAGAGTGCATTTTTGTAGGGCGGATACATCATTGCATTGTAAGTATTAATTTACTATTTATATTTAATCTACCTAATCTAAAACTAGTTTGGATAATTATTTAACAATTTCTATTAATAATTCATTATTTATAATTATTTAAAATCAATGAAAATTCACCTTGGACAATAAAAAAACAATAAAAATATAATAATCATAACATTATTAAGAATAATGACATTTAATTATGTAATTTAATAACATATGTATGACTAAAATAAGCAACAGTCAGAGTTAAAGTTCTGGCAAAAGGCTAATTTAGGATTTATATAGCAGTATAAACATGCTTAGGCTAAATCAACTATTTTAAATCAGTTTTCTTGTGTGTGGTTTGATCAGATTTGATATACAGAAGTGGACTGGTAGCTGCCAGTTCACCTCCTGGTCACTGCCGAGGTGCTCTTGAGCAAGGGACCGAACCCCACCACCACCGCTCCCCTGATCTAGACATTAGACGTTGGTTTTGCGCTGAAAATAAGTTTGAATTGAAATGAAGAAGGATCCTCTCTGTCAGCGTACTGACTGCAAACCAAACACACAATTCCTTACAGCAGCAGATTATAAGCTGTTGCTTTGACTAGATTAACAGTATTCAAGCTTCTCTATATAACCTTTCTATCGATGTGCTATTAATTAATAAGTGAAGATAGATTTGTCCTTAAATTCTACGTATCTATGTTAGTTTTCAAACTGCATTACTTGAGATTCTGGCCTCTTGCACGAAACTGAATGAACAGAAAACCCAACAATGACCTCAAAACGTTTGTTATGGAGGACGTGCTTTCGAACATTTACTTGTGTACATATCCAGCCGGCACGGATCAATACATCATGTCTCTGTCCGACTGACAAATATCAGCCCAGTATTCGCTGTAGTTCAACTTTCAACTACATCTTGTTTTCTATTATCTGCTTCATACCCATGTTCGATTCAGGTACGATGGGATAAGTTGGTTTTCTGCAGAAAATAATCCATTCATCCGAGGGGAACTGGTGGCAATAACTCTGTGTGGGTCTTTTATGAAAGATAGGGACACTTTTCTACGTAATTCTTCCTATTTTTAATATTAAAATGTCAATGAATGGAGCCATAACTTTGCTTTTCACTTCTGACCTGATTTACTGGATGATGCATTGGTCACCATAGACTGAAAACCTGAAAAAGTTGCAGAACTAAATAAAATGAAGGCGTCTGATTGCCTTAGTTCTTTCAAGTAGATGCACTTACAAGTCAAATGTTTTCAGATCTTTAATAACTTACATCCACCGCTGAAATTAGAGGCGCTGCACGATAGCTGCCCACTGCTCCTAGTACTAGGATGGGTTAAATGCAGAGGACTAATTTCACTGTGTGTGCTCTGCTGTGTGCATGCATGTGACAAATAAAGAGGGTTTCATCCTCCGATCCAGCTTACTGCAGGCGTTTGTGAAGCTTTCCTGACAGCCGTCGACATCAGACGCGTGAACAAAAGAAAAGAAGAACAGTGGAATGACTTCTACTTTCAAGTAGTGCTTACTCAATCCTCATAATAGTCAGGGTAAATCAATATTTACTCGTTAAAGCAGCTCACAAAACTTGAGTTGTAGAACTGTTTTACTACTTCAGCTAGTTCATCTTTACAATTGTATTCAACATGTAGGCTTACAGTGTACATTTATTTGATAGTTATTGATGGTTATCCGTAAATAAAGCTAAAGACAATCTTGCAAGCTAGTTAAAGTAGTTCAAACTTTTTGAAAATGACACATGACACGTCACAAAATATGGACCCCTCCCCCCCCTTTATGCCACACCTATCTTTAAACCCAGCATAGAGTTCAATTAAACATCCCAATCTTGACTGTGGGAGAGAGATAAATGCCCCTGTAAACCAATGCATCTTATCACAGCTGATAAACTATAACACACACCGCCCGCCTCACCTTTGACCCTCCACATCCATCTCACCTTTGCAAAATCAAATAGGTGTCACAGGATGAAATAGCGCTGTGTTTGCACCACGGATACAGCAGGTGTTACTATGCTCTGTGAAAGCTCGCTGTATTGATCAAAGCTGCTGCTGCTGAGAGACAGCCTCTGTTAAAGAGCATAGAGGTATCAGAAAGCAATGCGAGATATATTTCCTACAATGAACTGTGGTTGTGTTAACCTCGATATAAACCAATCTGCAACTTTGCATAATCCCACACTAAGCAGTTTAAATGATGTGCACATGTGCTCACACTCTGATAACGTAGCCGCTGATAAAGGTGTGTTATCTTACATGGATTCTTAAAGAGACCTTGTAGTCTAAAGTCTTGAGGGACATTCCTGAAAGTCTAACTTTGGGTAAATACTGCTGTGGAGATGCATTTACGTCTCTACAAAATTGTGCTCCCTTGAACTTTGTTCCTTTGATATGAAACCGGAGAGGAGTATTTCCACTGCAGGCACTAAAAAAGACTCCAGCTACGAATTAACGTGCAGGCATCTAAGGTAATCATCGCTCGTGTCTGCTCCATCTTCCCTCCATTCGCGCACATTAGAGTGGAAATGGAAAAGTGCAAGAGGTTCTTTAAGTGCATCCAAGACGGCGTGCACACACTTAATGCACAGACACACACGGTATCATAATGTAACATGATGTATGAACATGTAGAGCAGCAGGTTTACAATGCACAATGCAAACCTGGACTTGTTATGATACACATAATAATGGAGTTATCAGTTGGACCATGTACTTCTGGTACACACGCACACACACACACACACACACACACACACACACACACACACTGCATATAAAGGGGTTGGGATTTCCCTGTTTCTCTTAGTGTGACAAGCGTACGGCTAACTGCTATCTGCACTCATCAAACGGATCAAAAATGCCTGCTGACTATAACGGACGATGGGAGATGGTGAGCAACGAGAACTTCGAGGATATCATGAAGGGCATCGGTAAGCTCCACTTTTAATTATCAGGGTACAGAAGGGGGGGCTTTGTCTTGTAAACCCTCTTTAAAATCACGAGTCAATTAGCAGGTTGCTATTAAATATACACCCAAGTAGAGAGGGAGGGATGAGCAGGACGGTTGCGTGACAGAAAGAAAAGAAGAACAGTGGAAGTACTTAGTAGTGCTTACTCAATCCGCATAATAGTCAGGGTAAATCAATATTTACTAGTTAAAGCAGCTCAAAAACCTAGAAGATGTCACACAAACTCAAAATATTGAGTTGTAGAACTGTTTTATTGCTTCAACTACTTAATCTTTACAATGAAATTCAGCATGTGTGCTTACAGTGTACATTTATCTGATAGTTATACATAAATAAAGCCTAAGACAATCTTGCAAGCTAGTTAAAGAAGCAATTTAGTTTTGAAAATGACTTCCTTTAAAGTTTAACTACTTAATCTTTTCAATTATATTCAACATTTAGGTTTAGAGTGGACAGTTGTCTATAAATAAAACTAAACACAATCATGCAATTGGTTGCAGAAGTGTCAAGTGGACCCTTCCCCACTTTGTCTAGTCACCCCTCGTTAAAATCAGAAGTCAATTAGCAGGTTGCTGTTAAATATGCAGCCAAGTAGAGAGGGAGGAATGAGCGGGACGTGACGGAAAGAGTGAGAGGGAGGAGGAAAAAGAGGAATTCTGTGGCACTGCTTCACTTCCTCATTGAGCCGCTGTCAGGCCTAGTTAACCTCCACTCGGAGAGGCGCTGCCGTCCCGTTACCGCGCCAAATAAATATTGATTCAGTCCTTTCAGTATCCTCCTGATCCGCCAAATGGTAGAACGGAATCCGACCCTGGATCAGGCAGCGGGCCAGCTCGTTATTTTAAAGAAATTGAGGAAGATAGAGCCCTCTTTTTGACTCTCCTCTTTTGGCGTGTCAGGCCTCCGAAACACTTTCATTATTCACGACTCTATCTGCAATTCATAAAACATCCCCGGCACTCAGCTCTCACTCAAACCCAGGAAATCCAGAAGGCCTCCACCTCATTTCCATCGAGCGGATGGGAAAATGACATCCTTATGGAAATTGGTCAAAAATATTATTTAGATGGGTAAATATCGGGGGCCCCGTCTGTAAGAGTGATGGCATGAAATTGAATTTTCACGTTTAGGCAAATGGGATATGAATATCTGAGTGGTGGGGTGGGTGGTTTTCAGAGCCCGATGTCGAGCGTGGCGGAGGAACTCATTTGACTCGGAGTAAGGTCATATTTTAAAGTGTAAATGAGACTGTCAGAAAAACCATAGAAGAAGAATCACAGTAAGCGGCCTGCGGTGCCACACGTGTGTCAGTGGATGTGTGCTTTTGTGTGTCAGCGTATAGAAGGATTACAGAAAAGCACATCGAAAAAACTGGCTGACAGACATAGAAGAAGATCTGATACTTCAGAATTGCACTTTTCACAGTATTATAGATTACCCTATTATGTTTTATCACCATTCAACATGTTTCTATATCAGTAACTTAAGAGACTGTGTAAAATAAAGTACATTATCTAGCACAATAATGCATTTTCTCATATCAGCATAATGAGTATTATATACATTATGTGAAATGAAAGTCCTACATTCAAACTCTCACTTAAGTAAAGTGTTATCAGCTAAATGTACCTAAAGAATTCTAATAAAAAGTGCTTATTCTGCAGAAAAATGACCTCCATATGTGATAAATAGTCATGTATTTGACATTTATAGGTTGTAAATATTGCTGCATTACTTACAAATTAAATTCTGATACACCAATCATTGATGTTAGGACTTTCTTTCTCAATTTCTTTCAAATAAATTGGATATTTTTATCTTGACTTTACCTTAAAAAAGTCATTGCACTGGTTAATCTTTAGAGATGATAACGGGTTATCACATTGTAGGAGCCAATTAGAGCTCAGGGCATAAAAAAAGGAACTCTTTTTTGCTTACTCAAACATCTTTGCAGCACACACCCTAGCACATCCACGTCTATGCTAGAGTTAAGTTTGGAAGTCACTGTGTGTTAGTGTTATTTTTGTATGCTGAATAAAAGGCTGATTTAAGTTAAATGGACACCATTTTTTAAATCGCAAAGGAAGCGGCTAAAAGTGTTGTCTTAACCTCTGCAACATCTTAATATAAAAAGCTATGAAAGCATTAAAATAAACGTAGTGAAGCAGAATAATGATGCAGAATTAAATGGAAATGTAGGTAAAACATTTTTACTGCAATACTTTCTGACAGCACGCTGACGTTCACTCCTGTTCTTGCAGACATTGACTTTGCCACCAGAAAGATAGCGTCCCACCTGCACCAGACGAAGGTGATCGTGCAGAACGGAGACAAGTTTGAGACGAAGACGCTGAGCACCTTCAGGAACTACGAGGTCAACTTCACCGTGGGGGAGGAGTTCGAGGAGCAGACAAAGGGCCTGGACAACCGGAAGGTCATGGTAGGACTATTTTCCTCTTTTTTCTACATCACTAACGAGTGAAGCTGCTCCGTAGATGTAATGACATCACTTGTAAAGCACTACATTTGAGTGGTAACCATTATGTTTGTTTGTGTGGTGATAAAGTCACTGGTTACCTGGGACGGGGACAAGCTGGTGTGCGTTCAGAAGGGCGAGAAGGCAAATCGGGGCTGGAAGCACTGGATCGAGGGAGACCTGCTACACCAGGTGAGGACACAAAATAGGGGGGAAAGTTGTACAAGTTTTGCAGGGAATGAAATCTTAACGGACTACATGCAGAATTTTTAGCTGACCACATTAAATCAGATAATTCTTCACCTGCTTCTATGAAATATTTCATATAATCAGATGTCAATAAAGGCGATAATGAAGCGATATCTATAACACATGTAGGTGTTATCTGCCTGATTGTGTTATTAAGAGACATTTGTTACATCACGTTGAACTCGCAGTCTGAAGGTCTTCTTCTCTTTCAGGAAATCACTGTGCTCGACAAAGTCTGCCACCAAGTGTTTAAGAAGAGCCAATAAGAAGAAGAAGAACCCTATCTGTCGTGTGTTGCATATTTCTGCCTATTTTTAATGTCATGATGAAGACCTGTAATAAACTGACATAAAAACACTGGATTTTATTCATTTTTATTTTTTATTCAGCAAGCAAGTTGTGTTTTTATTAAGGTCCAACTTTTAATTGTCACAGAAGTAATACACTTCCTTTTGGGCTACATGTTCACATTTAAAGCACAGAAATGTCACTCTGGACAGTGGTTAGACATTAGTTCTATACATGAATGTACAATTTATAAATGACATTTATACTGAAAGTGTTTTCTAATATGAAATCTTAAATATATGTACGGAATAAAGTAAAATCGGGGCAAATAAGTGGACATTCCTCGAGTGTGGGACATGGAGAGCAGTGATTGGTTACCAGATCTCAGGGGTCAGGAGGTCGTATAGTGGACAAGCAGATAGTCCATGCCGTGCTTAAAAAACTACTAATTAATCTCAAAATCAATTCTGAACTTTACCGGTGAATCGCGGCCAGTACAGGGGAGATAAGGTCCCTCTTTCTGGTAGCAGTGAGGAGTTCTGCTGCTGCATTTTGAAACAGCTGCAGGATAGGGACTTACTGAATGATTCCTACGTTGAAAAAAAATAAGATTAAAACGTTGCAGAAGTCGAGGAAATAAAGTGTGCTCTTCAGTCTCTAAATCTTGACAGACATTATTATAATCAAGCCAGTGATCTAAAGCTAGGATAACTGATTTGTTTCAGAGTTGACTTTGTGTGTGGGCCTTTAGACTGAATGATGGAGGATTGAGGGCATTGATTGTGGTTGAGCAGTTGTCGGCTGGGAAATAAGACCTGGGTTTTATTGTGGCTTGGCTGAAGAAAGCTTTTAGCCCTGCAGGATTTAATATCATCAATGCACTTAAGGATTATGTAATGTAAAGCGTTCTGGTGCACCGCAAAGAAATGTCCTAATTCTCTGTAATGTTTGCATGAGACAAAAGACCAAAAGGCTGTTTTAATCCATGGTCATATTTGACGATTGCTTAGTATATTTGTAGGAATAAGACCATGATGGATAAAGTACTCCGATATTTAAGTGAAAGTAGTAATACTACAGTGAATAAATGTAATGTTACAAATGAAAGTCACGCAACGTTTCTAAATAAAATTTGAGTAAAAGCAGGGGTGGAATATTCATTAACATATTAACATGAAAATGTAAATTAAAGTTGAACTTCTTATTCTGCAAAACTTTAAGAGTAATATATTTGATTAAATACTAATTATTAATGCATTAATGATTGTATATATTTAAAGGCCTGTCAGACAGGTGTACACTTTGGCCAAGGGGTCAATAAAGGCTTTTTCTTTACCTTTAATAATTGTTATCTTCAGGCTATCTTTAAAACAACTGAAGCTACATGTCAGATAAATGCAGTAAAAAGTAAAATGGGCCTATTTCCTCTCAATTGTAGTGGAGTAAAACTGTAAAACAGCAGGAAATGGAAATAAACAGCTTGATTAAAAATGGTATTTAAGTACAGAATCCTAATTAAGTAAATTAAGGATACTTAGTTATTGTCCTTTACTGATTTACTGATTACCGATAAACTCGGTGTGTAGTTTGAGTGTTGTTGCAGTGCAGGTACAACGTGTTCTTCTGCTCAGCCGGATCCTGAGCCTCTCTCCACAGGAAGCTCTGGAGGATCCACGTCGCCAAAAGACGCTGCCTCAAGTCACACAGCGGAGGAGCGATTCAAACCGGAAACGGGATGTATTGACTTCAAAATAAAAGCATTGCATTGATGACGGTTAAATAATTGACTTTAATGGTTTTTGTTTGACTTTTTAGTGTTAAAATATTAAAAATCATCAAACATCAAAAGTTGTTAACTTGTAACATGCATGAAAATAAATGAAAGTTTGATAGTTAGATAATATATAATTGTCGATTATTCATTATGTTTACATTTATTCTGAGCACCTAATTTAATCAAATATATATTATAGCATACATTGTCCTTACAACCAGCCTTACAATGTACCTTTTCTGTATTGTTATGCCTTTATTATGACCTTTATGCATGCAATATACTGTATGTTACTACACTTTGTTTGTGATGTAAAACCAAACAAACATTAAATTGTTATATATGATCTTGAAACGGTTCATTAAGAGTAAAAGCTGGAGTCAACTTTCTTGTTTGCATTCTATCTTTACCATTTAAGAAAGCTTGGATTTTTATTACAATGCTGGCAATTAATTACAAACAAAAATATATTAGTATTTGTCTTTTTTTAACTTAATTTCACTTATTCATGGTTGAATTGCAATATCATAATTGGAATATTACATTAAAGTGTTTGCTTGGCCCTTTATATACAGTTTTAGATGTTCTTTGTGTCATTTATTTTATTTTTCAGAGAACTGTTTGAGTCTTATTGTGAAACTAAAACCGGAAGTTGCTATGTTTTTATCCACGTTCGCTTGGCCACAGCATTCTCTCCACGTTGAGTTCAAGAGAAGCCCGACGAGGGCAACAGGGGAGCGGATTACTTCACCGGACAGCACTGCACAGACTCACTGACGTGGAACCATGGTAGGAGAATTAAACAAACACAAAGCTTTGCAATAACTTTGTTTATTTGTTGATTGTTGTTTGGTTGCTCTGCGTCAGTGGCACGCGACGCCGTGTGCGTAGGCTACACTGTCCACAAACCTTCAGCATAACAAACTCCATTCAAAGTAGACAGTATTCCTATACATGCAATGACGACATAACGCAAAAACTGCACATATTTCATGACACACAAAAGTTAAAACCACTATAAAAACATCCCTCAGTTGTACATTGTGTGACACACTTTTGGTTTTGTTTGTAAGAGGCTTTTAACTCCTTGCCATTTCAAGTTGACACATCCATATGCTTCTTACTTCCATTGACATGATTTAGGCTGGAAGTCATTCTGGAGCAGGCATACATATTAAATGTGGAATGGGAAGTATTGACAGACACACCCCCTCCATTAGGGCCTCCTATCTCCAAAAGCTGAACCATAATATGCCTTACCAAATAAAAGTCATTGAATTAAGTGTCTGCAATGCCAAACAACGCCATATAGACTATAATATTCAACATATTCCCTATTTACTCAAGTTAAGTATTCGATCAGGAAGCAGACCCCATATCCACATTTAAGAGTGGGCTAAAGACTTTCCTAATTAATACATCTTGTAGTTATGGCTCGTGACATTAAAATCCACCTTGTTTTATATACATTGACATCGTAAATGTGTCAATAGGATTTCTTTTGTATGTGATTACACTTTGGTTTGATATTTGTGCTTAAACAATCTTTTAAAAAACGGACATCCACGCTTGTTGAGAGCTGCTTCCTGATTCTTCTTGTTTACGTTTAATCATCGTCCTTATTTTATTCCCTAGCCTCTGCGGTTGGACATCAAGCGGAAGCTGTCTGCTCGCTCAGACCGGGTGAAGAGCACCGACCTGCACCCCACCGAGCCCTGGATGGTGGCGAGTCTGTACAGCGGCACCGTGGTGGTGTGGAACCACGAGACACAGGTCACTATCAGCTACCGCACACACCTCTATACACTCAAACACTCCTCTGATCCCTCACAGAAGCACTTTGTTATAATGTGGATCTGCTTTGACCCCTGTGTGTGTGTGTCTGTGTGTAGATGATGGTGAAAACCTTCGAGCTGTGTGATCTGCCCGTCAGAGTGGCCAAGTTTGTAGCCAGGAAACACTGGGTCATCGCCGGAGCAGTGAGTGTTGTGACTCAATGACAGTGTCAATGTTTTTTGTCTTTTTGTTTGGGAATATTTGCACGTGTTGATCTCGCTGTCTGTCCCCAGGATGATATGCAGATCCGTGTGTTTAATTACAACACCCTGGAGCGAGTTCACATGTTCGAGGCTCACTCCGACTACATCCGCTGTATCGTGGTGCATCCATCCCAGCCCTACATCCTCACCAGCAGCGGTAGGGAAGAACTACGACAAAACATTTCAACGTGTAATCAAAGGGATCCTATTCTCATCGTCGATACATGTTTTACTTGTGTATGGTCTCCAGATGATATGCTGATCAAGCTGTGGGACTGGGAGAGGAAGTGGACGTGCAGTCAGGTGTTTGAGGGACACACTCACTACGTCATGCAGATCGTCATCAACCCCAAAGACAACAACCAGTTTGCCAGCGCCTCTCTGGACCGAACTATCAAGGTACACACACACACCCACACACACACACACACACGTAGAAGCTAATGTGTGTAAGACGGACAAAAGAAGATTGCTTTGGGACACAAACGAGAGAAGGTTGCTGATGTTTTTCAAGTTAAAATGAAAGTAAAAGTGACAGAGACATTATCTTTACAGGCAGAGAGACTGGGACAGTTATATTGGAAATGTAGCAAAGAGTAATTCAACCACTCCAATCTTAACCCAAGTTATTCATAAGATATATCGTGGCTTTCTGCAAACCTATAACCTAATAACCTGGACACACTGCTCTACCCTCTATCCTTCTGCTGCAGGTGTGGCAGCTCGGCTCCAAGACCCCCAACTTCACTCTGGAGGGCCACGAGAAGGGCGTGAACTGCATCGATTATTACAACGGAGGAGACAAGCCCTACCTGATATCGGGCGCTGACGACCGCCTGGTCAAGATCTGGGACTATCAGGTAATGAACTGTACACTGAAAAGGAAATTGCTTCCAGCCTGAACTTAATCCTGATGAATGGCTTCCTCCCACCTCTCCGGTGCTCCTAATAACTCTCTGGTACAAATGTTTAATAAAGACATTCAACTCTGTCTTTGTGCCTCATCCATCTGTACTTAACTACTAAAGTATTACACTGTTTCCAGTTAGAAAGGACAATTTAAAACACCATGGATCATTTAAGAGTACACTATTATCTTATACCGGAGAGAAAAAATGTCCAGTTTGAACAAAATGAATCCATACCTGAGCTGTACATATCTCTAAGTGGTTTTCATCACATATAAATATAAGAATAGCAGGAAATAGCTGTAGTTAAAGCAGGGTGTATTCATGCAATGCACCGTATCAGTTTTCAAACGGCTTGTGTAGCAGATAGCATGTGTCTGTTGTTCTTTATGTCAGCACGTGAGAAGTCTACATCTATAAAGTGACATAATGAGTATGTGTCTCCATCTTCCAGAACAAAACCTGTGTTCAGACGTTGGAGGGTCACGCCCAGAATGTGACCTGCGTGTGTTTCCACCCCGAGCTGCCAATCATCCTCACCGGCTCCGAGGACGGTACGATCTTTATTTCAGTCAAAAATATATGTTTACGCTACAAAACCACCTCAACATCTTGGTACATTTGACTTCTTTGTTATGAGATTAACACTAATACACCACTGTGTGTATTTTAATATGCATGTTATAGAGTGTATTGCACCCTAACTTTATTTTATCCTTTTATTAAACTTTTTAATTCAACTTATTTATATTTAATATCCATGTTTTATTCCATTTCATATTTCTATTGAACATTTTACTTAAACACCTTTATTTTTATTTTTTTTGTGGACATTTTGGTTTAAGTTATGGTTAAAAAATATACTTGATCTTATTAGTTGCACTTTTAAATAATTAATTGTAATTGTATTTATTTATTGTTTTTCTATCTTTTATTTTATTTCATTTTAAAACTGTCACAATATCCATTTTCCCCCAGAAACAAAAATGAAGTATTCTGATTTCCTACAGGCACTGTTAGAGTGTGGCACTCCAACACCTACCGGCTGGAAAACACCCTGAACTACGGCATGGAGCGGGTGTGGTGTATCTCTGGCCAGGCGGGCTCCAACAGTGTGGCTCTGGGCTACGACGAAGGCAGCATCATCATCAAGGTACACAACGTTTAGCATTCAAGGTCTTTTCATGAGATGTATACTAAACTTGTGGGAATTAGTCCTAAAACCATAAACAAGGAAAGGTCTCAAAGTTGAGCTGCTGCTGGTGGCAAATCTTACGCTGCAGACTTGCCTTACCTCACCTTTCCCCTCCCCTTCTCTGCTCAGCTGGGGCGGGAGGAGCCGGCCATGTCCATGGACTCCAGCGGGAAGGTGATGTGGGCGCGCCACTCCGAAGTGCAGCAGGCCAACCTGAAGACCATGGGGGAGACGGAGATCAGAGACGGGGAGAGGCTGTCCCTGGGCGTCAAAGACATGGGCAGCTGCGAGATCTTCCCCCAGACCATCCAGCACAGCCCCAACGGGAGGTGAGGCGAATAACCGCTATAATATAAACCTGTGTACTGTAATGATTTGTTGTTCCTAAATGTGTTTTGTTTATCTGCAGATTTGTAGTGGTGTGTGGAGACGGAGAGTATATCATCTACACCGCCATGGCTCTGAGGAACAAGAGCTTCGGCTCTGCTCAGGAGTTCGTCTGGGCCCACGACTCCTCACAGTAAGTTCTTGAAGGAAGAGTTCAACACTTTTTGAAACACACTTATTGGCCTTCTTGCTGAGAGTAAGAGCAGAACATTATGATTATTCCTTGGATGTTTTATGACACCAGAGGGAGCGTTTCCGCTGAGCTTAGCATTAAATATAGTTTTGAGATTTTGGACAGAGGAAGGCTAGACGTTTCCCTGCTTTGAGTCTTTCATCTATGCTAAGCTAGGCTAACAGCATGCTTGATATTTAGTGAACGGACATAAGTGTGGTACTGATTTACTCATCTAATATTTTTTACTGGAATTACAGTATTGGAAGTTTCGATTATTGTTGCATCATTATACTAATTATAATTGATACAAATATTGATTGTTTAATAATAATAATGACTTGGATTTATATAGCGCCTTTCATAATACCCAAGGTCGCTTCACAAAGTGGGAGGAGGGAGGTAGAGGGAGAGGTGGGGGGTTAGGGATGGATAGGCAAAAGAGAAGAGGTGTGTTTTGAGGTGCTTTTGGAACTGTGTAAGAGACGTGGCAGAACGGATATGAGGGGGCAGAGTGTTCCAGAGGGTAGGGGCAAGTACACAGAAAGCCCTATCGCCAAAGGTTCTGAGTCTGGTGCGAGGAGTGGAGAGTAAGTCCTTGCTGGTGGAGCGCAGGGACCGTGACTGGGAGTATGGCTGGAGGAGGTCGGTTATATACTGGGGGGCCAATGAGTGAAGTGATTTGTAGGTGAGGAGGAGGATTTTGTAGCAGATCCTTTGTTTGATTGGCAGCCAATGGAGTTTCTTGAGGATGGGGGTGATGTGCTGCCAGGGCTTGGTGTGCGTTAACACCCTGGCAGCTGAGTTCTGGACATACTGCAGTCTGTCTAGGGCCTTGTTGGGCAGCCCAGACAGGACACCATTGCAGTAGTCCAGACGGGAGGTGATGAAGGCGTGAATGAGAGTTTCGGTGACTGAGTCGGTGAGTGACGGCCGGAGTCTTGAAATGTTACGGAGGTGGAAAAATGATTTCTTTTCAAGAGGAACTCACCATACCTCATCTAAAATAACATTTACAGATATTTAGCCTTTATCAAATATTGTGCTTCCTGTCATTTGAGTATTGCACTAGCCCCTTTCTTTTTTTTATACCAATTACATTTGAATTAATTGTGCAAGCCTAGCTCCAACTGTACAATATATGCAATAACGACCATTAACTTCCCTCTCCAATGTAGTCAGACACCTGCTAAGTAAGTGTTATCGTTACAGGTATGCAGTGAGAGAGAGCAGCAGCATGATCAAAATCTTTAAGAACTTCAAAGAGAAGAAGGCCTTTAAACCAGACTTTGGAGCTGAAGGTGAGTTCATTCCTTATGCCATCACTTTATCCTTAAGATACAGCACATAAGTGTGTGTATGCTGCTTTTCTACAGGTGTGTTTGGTGGCTTCTTGCTGGGCGTGAGGTCAAACAGCGGCCTGGCCTTCTACGACTGGGATAACACTGAGCTGATCCGCCGTATCGAGATCCAGCCCAAACAGGTGGGTCATAAAGTCACAGCAGTCACGTCTCCAGCCATGTGTTTGTTATATAAGCATTATCTTATAACGTCTCCTTTGTTTAGATCTTCTGGTCGGACTCCGGGGAGCTGGTTTGCATCGGTACGGATGAGTCCTTCTTTGTGCTGCGTTACCTACCAGAGAGAGTGGCAGCCGCACAGGAGAGCAAGGAAGACGTGACAGAGGACGGGATAGAGGGCGCCTTCGAGGTACCACCTGTAGTTCAGAGTAAATCTAAAAGAAGGAGTAGGGATGTACTTGCAGAACGTCATCACATACTGAAATTAACTAACAAAAAAGGTCTTAAAACTCTTGAAATTGATGCAGATAGTTTAAAAAAACATAGTAAATGGGGAATCACTTTAATCCTGGACATTTTTAGTTATTTATGTAGATGAAATTAGTCATTTTTACACTTGTGTTTTCTTCTCCTTTCTCCCTGCTGACCAGGTGCTGGGGGAGGTCTCTGAGGTGGTGAAGACGGGGGTGTGGGTGGGAGACTGCTTCATCTACACTAGCTCTCTGAACAGACTCAACTACTATGTTGGAGGAGAGATCATCACCATTGCGCACCTGGACAGGTACGATGTTGTTGTAGAGACTATCCACTAGCCGCTGAGGGTTGGTAAAGCCAGGTCTGTTGGACATGCTGTATCCATACAAGAGAGTTTCACACTTTCTAATTATTGTAAAACCACAAAATAATATCCATTTAATATATGTAATAGCAAATCCAACAACCCAAGCACATTTCTTGCCACCACACATGTAAATCTACAAAGATGTTCCCATAATGGTTTATTTATCTCACTCAACACGCTTCCATTCCCAGATTTACAGCCAGGCATCTTGAAAAATAAGTCTGCTTTTCTCTTGCCTTGCATTACTATCCAATGAATGAAAGAAAATACTTTAAACAATCCTCAAAGCACCGCCTTAAACACATGTCTCTGTCACGTGCAGGACCATGTATCTGCTGGGCTACATCCCCAAGGACGACCGTCTGTACCTGGGGGACAAGGAGCTGAACGTCATCAGCTACGCCCTGCTGCTGTCCGTGCTGGAGTACCAGACGGCCGTCATGAGGCGGGACTTCAGCACGGCCGACAAGGTGTTGCCCACAATTCCCAAGGAGCAGAGGACCAGGGTAGCCAACTTTTTGGAGAAACAGGTACCCTACAAAGTTTTTCCAGCTCTGTGCTTTTTTTCTTTCAGCTTGAACTTCTGATAAACTCCGGGAAGGGCCACAGGATGAATAATTTACTCAACATCAGGCGGCCAGATGTTGAAAACCTCGGGGCAGAATTCTTGTTCCCTTTTTAAATGTATTAATCATGGGAAGGGTTTACATATAATAAAATATGGATAACAGTTTCATGTGTGTTTGTCTGGTGTTGTGTAGGGCTTCAAACAGCAGGCTCTCGCCGTGTCCACGGACCCCGAACACAAGTTTGAACTGGCCCTGCAACTGGGAGACCTCAAGATAGCCCAACAACTGGCCTCCGAGGCAGAGGTCAGAACACACACACACACACACACACACATACACACACACACACACACACACACACACACACACACACACACACACACACACACACACACACACTTTCTGATCTGCTTTATGATAAGTTATAACCACAGCACCTCCAGAGATAAGTCGGTCTGTGTGAAAACAGCCAAGGGCTTAATAGAAATGATTCATTTCAGCAGCTCCCATCATTTATTTTATACTTTCTATTCTGTCAGCAGTGCTGTATTTAGCATGCACTGTTTCTGCTTTATGTATAGGCCTACCTAATTTTTCCACTTAGTTTGAAAGTACTACAAATGTTGTATGGTTTTGAGACATGACATGGAAGTCAGTAGCAATGCTAGCAGCTCTGTGAAGATGCATGCTAACATGCGTACAATGACAATGCTAACATGCTCACAGTGACAATGCTAACATGCTCACAGTGACAATGCTAACATGCTCACAGTGACAATGCTAACATGCTCACAGTGACAATGCTAACATGCTCACAGTGACAATGCTAACATGCTCACAGTGACAATGCTAACATGCTCACTCTGACAATCCTAACATGCTTACAATGACAATGCTAACATGCTCACAGTGACAATGCTAACATGCTCACAGTGACAATGCTAACATGCTCACAGTGACAATGCTAACATGCTCACAGTGACAATGCTAACATGCTTACAATGACAATGCTAACATGCTCACAGTGGCAATGCTAACATACTCACAGTGACAATGCTAACATGCTCACAGTGACAATGCTAACATGCTCACAGTGACAATGCTAACATGCTCACAGTGACAATGCTAACATGCTCACAGTGACAATGCTAACATGCTCACAGTGACAATGCTAACATGCTCACTGTGACAATCCTAACATGCTTACAATGACAATGCTAACATGCTCACAGTGACAATGCTAACATGCTCACAGTGACAATGCTAACATGCTCACAGTGACAATGCTAACATGCTCACAGTGACAATGCTAACATACTCACAGTTACAATGCTAACATGCTGGGGTTACACCTGTTCTCCATCTAATTTAAGTGTGTGAGCATGTTAATAGCTGCTAATTAGCATTGAGCACAGCCTTTAGCTGCGACCGAGGTGGATGTTACTAATTGTGTAGGTATTTAGCCAAATTAAAAGTAAAAGATAAATAAAAACATAGAATATTAAAATGTATACAAACTCAAGAAGTAAAAGCAAGCAATATCCACACTGAAGGGAACATTATGAAGGGAATAGGCTTGTATTTAAAAAAAGAATTGATGACATTTTACCCACAACATTTTGGTAGAGCAAGAGGAACACTTTGGGGATCAAGACTGTGAAATTCATATCAGGACCCTTGAATGTTTGTTTGAAATGTGATGAAATCTATTTTGAGATATTTATTCTGGACTGAATTAAACTAACTTTTGGAACTTGGACCAGACTGCCGTGTGCAATGATTTTCTATAATTAGTAGCTGTTTGACTACTCAGTGTGTTTTTGGGGTTCATGCGCCTCCTGTGATAATCCTCTCTCCTGTCTGTCTGGCACCTCGGCATGCTGGGGCTTCCAGTCGGAGCAGAAATGGAAGCAGTTGGCGGAGCTCGCGACTACAAAGTGCCAGTTTGGCTTGGCTCAGGAGTGTCTGCACAACGCACAGGATTATGGGGGATTATTGCTGCTGGCCACCGCCTCGGGCAATGCCAACATGGTTGGCAAATTAGCCGAGGGGGCGGAGAGGGACGGGAAGACCAACGTAGCCTTCCTCACGTACTTCCTGCAGGGAAGGTGAGCGCAAGAAGAGGACAACCTTTGAATCCAAATTCAATCAACTTTCCTATCTTTTTCTAAATGTGTTTATTTTTTTTTACCATTTTTCTCTGTTTTTGCCCAGATTGGACAAATGTCTGGACCTTCTCATCGCAACAGATCGGTTGCCAGAGGCTGCTTTCCTGGCACGAACATATCTGCCCAGCCATGTGTCGAGGTAAAGTTGTTTCTACTGAACAGCACAAGTGGGAGTGTATTCCAGTGTGTGTACATGCATCTCATATGTGACCTGCAGGACCTTTGCCTGTAATTTGTCCAAATCCAGATTTGGAGAAATTATGCAACTGCTGAAAGTATTTGTGAATATTTTGAGATCTGCTCCTTCAAATCAGCCCCATTGAGCCTGAAACACCAACTTTTCTCCGGCCAACTTAATTCATCCAACTGAAAAGAAACATCTCATCCTTTTCTCCTAGTTTAAACATTAGTTAGCATAACTACCGCTAATCAAAGTTACCGTTCTCCCTTAACAAGCTTTTAGAAATGGGTTTAGTCGATATGGCGATGTGAGCCACAACTCGCCAAGTACTTTTTGCTCTAGAAAGTTTAAAGCCATAAGGGTTTCATATTCTGAAAGCCGAGACTTTGTTTAAAAACAACCAAAACCCCCAGAAAACCAACATTAAAGCGTCTTTATATTGAAATAAGTTGTAGCGTTGAGGTGGGTTTATACCTGTAGATATAGTAGTTGCAGAGAAGTAAATACTGTGCAGGTATTTGGCTCCAAAATGTTCTTTATCGTCTGAATACGGCAATAAAAAGATCTCCAAAATGTCCATTAATCCATGCCTATCTTGAAATGAATCGATGCATCATCCGACTGACTTTGACCGACACGTGTTCACATCATGCACCAGTGCTGAGCTGCATCTGCTTCTCCTTCCTGCAGGGTGGTGAAGCTGTGGAAGCAGAGCCTCTCCAAGGTCAACCAGAAGGCAGCAGATGCTCTGGCTGACCCCTCCCAGTACAGCAACCTTTTCCCTGGCCTCCAGCAGGCCCTGCTGGCCGAGGAGTTCCTGAAGGACACTCATGTGGGGATCAGGCCGGCTGCAGAATACCCGCTCATCATGGTCAGTGGAAATCAGAAGGACGATACTTTATTAGATCAATGAGTTATTTCATCCTAAATGATGCACTGAACTAGGTCATTGCTGCATAAATTGTCAGTTATTGAGGTTTTGTTTTTGTATCATCCTTGAATTATCTGAAGATCTGTGCATACTTTGAGCATCATGTTTGAGATTACACTTTGCCTCCCTCTTTGCATTCATCAGCCCAATGAGGACCGTAATGTTCTGGAGGAATCTGCAGGGTTTGAGTCCAAAGGAGAGATCACTCAGCCTGAGGTGAGGACAGAAACTGCACCGCTACATCCTCTGTCATCCCAAGAAGTCACTCCTTTAACTCAATCCCTGCCAAAAACAATAACAAGAAATGAATGCCATTACTGAATAGATACCTTGACGCAAAACAGCAATAGGAAGAATGTTTTTCCTGCCTTTGATGGAGGCTGCTCGCTTTAAGTATAGGTTCACTTTTTTTGAGTGTGGCTTTAGAGTATACTCGTATATTAAGATATCATCAGGGAACTTTGCTCCAAAAAGTTACATTTGGAAGTAACAACAATGAAAAGTGTTATAAATAATCAAAGGTGATATACTATAATCATGGATAACATTTTTCCTGATGACTTGAGTATTATAATCTCCACTATTTAAATACATTTCTGTACTTTTACTACAATAGGATTTTAAATTGACTCTTTTTAACTCTTTATTTGTTTTAAAATGTTGGACGATCTTTCCATTCATGTCTTTGTACTTTGTGTGCACAGGGAGAGGTGGAAAGCCTGAATGAACCCATGATGGTAGCAGCAGTGATGGAGGCTGTGCATGCAGAAGCCGCCGTAATGGAGGAGCCCATTCCAGTAAAGCAGGAGCTTATTGAACCGGTTCCAGCACCAGAAGAAGAATCCATCCCAACATCAGCATCCCCTCTTCCTGTCACTCTAACAGAGGAGCATGTTGAGCCAAAACAAGCAGAGTCTTCTGAGGAGGTGATCATCTCCAAACCAGAGGAAGACATTTTGGACTTCACCACAGAGATCCCCCCCACAGAGCCACAGGTGGTACGACCCAATCCTGTGGAAGATGTCACTCCATCAGTGGAGACAGATGTTCAGGAAATGTCTCCAGAAACCGATGCCGTGCAAGTATCTGAGACTCTTCTAATCGAGACAACATCAGAAACCATCGTGGCAACAGAAGAAATTGAGACGGTGGCAACAGAAACCATGGCAACAGAGGATGTCCTGGTGAGCACTGGGCTGATCGTTGACACTGAAGTAATAGAAACTGGTATCGAAGAACCGGAAACACCTTTAATCTCCTTAGAAGCAGCAACCCTCCCAGAACCAGCAGCAGAGGAGACTCCTGTTACTGAAGAACCTGTTTCAGAACCAGCAGCAGGACAGACTCGTGTTTCAGAGGAGCTTCTTATAGATACAGCAGCAGAGGAAACTCCTGTTACACAACAACTAGTTTCAGAAACGTCAGCATCACTCGTAGCGGTGGAGGAGCTCATCTCCTTTGAAAGCACCGCCAGGCCAGAGCTGGACGTGCCTGTCCAAGTTCAAGCCTTTCCAGATTTGGCCTTTGATCCGCTGCTAGATCCACTTGGTGATGCAATGCCAGCTTTGAAGCCAGTCCCCGCACAAGAACCAGAACAAGAGGAAGATGTGATTGAAGTCCCAGTGAAGCTGGAGGAGAACCTGGAGCCGGCTGCGCCTCCACGGGCTGATGCAGAGCTTTTACCCCCAGTAGCAGCTCCTGTAGAGGGGAAAGCTGCAGCAGAGGAGGAGGCCGGTCCTGAGGAACCTGCAGTGGACCTCGAGGATGATATGATTGATGAGGTCAATATCCGTTTTTAAAGATGCTAGTATTTGTGTTCGTTATGGAATAAAAACAAGTTATTTTAGGGGATTAACGGCTCTGAAACTTAGACCAAATTGTGACACAAACTTCCAGGGTCTCATAGTGCAGTTCTGTCTTCTATCACTGTGTACACCTGATCTCATTCAGTCGTAGAGAAGACCAAATTAAAGCATTAAAATGCATAAAGCCCCACTAAAATGTGGCTTCACTTGTGCATTTTACTCGGTACTGTTATTCTCTGTGATTAAAGAAATATGTTGTTGACAACAGGCCAGTATTTGACTGCTTTACCTTAAGCATAAGCATTAATGAGCCTCTGGTAAATGCATGCACTTCAAAATAAATGGATGACGTACCAAACCTATAATCGTGTGTACCGTTACCCCCCCTAACTTGTATGTCTCTAGTAAGTTCTTGTGTCCTAGGATGTAATGCCTTTTGTATTTTACTAAACTATTTCTACCTGTAGGGTCTGGATGATCTGGACCTGGATAATTTTGACCTGGAGGATCTGGACACCACGGACGTCAACCTGGATGAGGATTTCTTGAGTGATTAGGAAGGGGAAATCGTCCGCGATCCAACACTTGTTTTTCTTTCTCTCAGTGACCAAAGAACTCAAAGGGTTATAGGAGACCATGATAAGCAGCAGACTAACATGCCTTTAACCTTAAATAACAAGCATTGTGAACTGATATAGTATAAGATGTTCTGCTCTCTGTAACATCTTGGAACTGTGAGGACTACATTTTTAAATATTACGTCTCTAAGAAGGCTGGTTTGAGTGTGAGACCAAACTCATGGAGTTCTTTCATAGAAATAATCAAGGAAAATGGAGGGACTCAAACGTGTAAAACGGGAAATGGGGATGAGGAGTAGAAAGGTGTTTAGAAATAAGGGATGCATTGAAGCCGGTTTAAAAATATCGAGCTCAGTCTGTTGATGATCTTTTTTACACTACACATTTTCTATTTAGATAATACTGCAATAATCATGATAGCGTCTCAAAACACATATTTAAGTATCGATGGGTTTTTGAGATCTGCACCAGCATTACAGTAATGTTACTCTCTTCATACCTCAGAGCACTACTGTGGATCAGGGTGTTATCCAAGCCATAGAGCAGGTTGAAACACTGCCTTCATTCTTGAAGTTAAACTAGGTTTGGGTATTCAGAGCGTTATTTTTAGATGATGTGTAATTTTGTAAATGGTAAACAAACATGTAATTTTGACAAATCCCCCATTTGGTTATAGTCCGTGTCTTTATTACCTCCTGGTTTATGTTTACTTCACACCTTGTATCAACACGTACTGCTGCTTCTAGTTTATCAGATAAACTCCAGTATGTTTCGGTTGTAAGTGCCTTACATCTGTACTTTTTTATAGAGGGTGTTTTCCCTTTTCCTGTTTTAAAAAAAGATGGATGGTACTGTGTATCTATAGTGGACATTTGAATAAATAAGATTATAGCAATAAAGTCTGCTAAGTTGTCTAAGTTATTTTAAGAGGCCCTATTATGCTTTTGGGGGGTTTTTTCCTTTCCTCTAGTGTCTTCTATAGGTTTTAGTGCATGTAAATGGTCTGCAAAGGCTCAAATCCCTGTGTTCCCTCCATTGGACTCATTTGTTTACTTCAGTAGTGACATCACTAGGTAACACTTGTGCTTCTATTGGCTGAAGCTCCAACACATTGAACGTGATAGGCTAAGGGGTGGGACATCTCCAAGCGGTTGACCAATCACAACAGAGCCGGCCAGCTAACCAATCAGACTCGGCTCTGGTTTCAGACAGAGGGTCAAAAGAGGCACTGCTGCAGCACAGGCAGTATGAAAAAAATAAATAGCTTTTTGAATATTTAAGTAGAGGCACTAAATAATAAAACCGAGTCACTTTAGTACAAAGATCTTTATTTTTTATTTACATCATTTGACTTTAACCCGTCAGGTTAGACTCATATTTCAAGACAAACAGACACACTTTTTCCCATGGATAAATGACTAACTGCATCTTCATCAGTTTCAAAGCTAACACTCAAAGTCCAGAGTAGCTCTGCTTTAAGTCGAGGATCACATACTGCCCTTGAACCCAAACACTAAGCTGTGAGATGAAGTTCTCAGAATCCCTATGGTTATGGATATCATTCGTCATGAGGATGGATTTGTATATTTCTGTCTATCCAGTGGTGCGGTCAGGCGCTGGAGCTCTCGGCAGCCATCTGTTCATGTGCCTGCAGGGCCAGTTCGATGTAGCCCGACCTCTGCGACTCCTTCTGGGCATAAATCTGCAAGCACAAGGGTCAGGGGTCAGCGAAAGAGGCGAGGAAGGTCAGACCAATTACTTTGAGTTTGTGGTAGTGCCTTAAGTGTAGAATTATAGCCAATGAGCCCCTGGTAAACTCTCCTGCTGTAAAAAGACGTAGCAAACCACAACTTTAAAACTGAATTACTGACTGCTGCTAGAGCTTTCATTTGGATGAATCCATGGATTTGTGTCGTTTAATACAATCCTTTCCACCTTCATTTGACTCACACAAATAGACAAAAAGAGAGAGTTTTTGAGCAATTTCTCTCTGAATAAATGACTCCCTTTGTGCATAATACAATAAAGTTGAAAGCTAACTCTCTGGTGCAAAAAAACCCTCTAAAATCACATAGTTAATTAATTTAGTGGCAGACTGAAATGAGCGGTCAAGCATGACTAAACGAGAGGCCGTGCGTGACAGCGACTGTAGCGGACACGTCTCCTGCTGCTAACCCTTCACATTAAATGGCTGTCATTCCCAATGTCCCCCCCCCTCTGCTTCAAGGCCGAGGGCCCATGAGCGCTAATAAGACCTGATGTGTCCGGGGGTTGGCCCCACAGTTCCCACGCCGGAGACAAACCCAAACCCTCTCACGGAGGAAACTTAAGATGAGACGGCCTTCACTTGACCCCTCAGAGCTACACTGACTCCTGATTTACTCAGAGAACCTGAGGGACACGACTTATGTGACCTGGGTAATTTCTGGATCAAATGGCAACACGTAACATGCACACGGTCGAGTAAACACGAGGGTAAAGTGGAGGTACGAGTCAGCAGATATTCCCAGTTGCTCTCACCTTCAGCAGGTCGGCGCCACAGGCCTCCTGGCTGGCAGCTTCCTGCGCTGACTCGCTGTGAGGGTGCACCATGTGGAACAGAGACACGAGGCTCACCGCATCCTCAAGCCTGGAAACACACACACACACACACACACACACACACACACACACACACACACACTAGGCTACAGATCTTTGCCAGCAGGTACAGAAGCTGGTGTGACGACAGTTGCTGCTTTCATTTTCATGTCTTGCTTCTACATGAGTTTTGCTAGAGAGTTGTGCAGGAATGAGTCTTAAAACCTAGAAATTATTTAGCATTTTGCCACTTTTGGTTCCCTTGAGCAAATTAGCCCTTTTGATGCTAACTTCCGGGTTGGCCTTGAACCCCTCTGTTTCAAAAATAAATAAGGAATAAATACAATGAACCACATCATATACATTAGATCACCCACCCTGGTGTGACCTGGTACCAACAGAGCTTTATAAACTCTGTATCATCTGTGCATTGACTCTAACTCACTGCTCTCTCTTCAGCATGTCCACGATGAGCCCGTCCACCCGGCGATTGTTGAGCAGGTACCAGGTCATGCCCCCGAAGTGTCGGGTGGAGCGCAGCAGATCGTATTTGCCGTGCTTATCCAGGTCCTCATAGGTGGTTGTGTGTACCTACACACAAGGAATATATCAAATCAAACATCTCATTTATGTAGCTGCATGTAAGTCTCATAAAGGCTTTACAGTGTGTTTAGTCTACGGAACCCTCTGCCCTGGGACTCTTGCAGCACACTTTGGGAAAAACTCCCAAAGAAACCCATAATTTATTGGAACAAATTGAAGTATACACACTGCAAAAAGAACCCCACTCTTATTTTAGTGCATCAAGCAAACAAATCTGACACTGGGGTAAGCCGGTTTTGCTTTGCTAGTGTTGCTCATTTGCAATATCCACCTTTTAGATTACAAACTGACATTTTATTTGGTAAAGACCCTCAAAAAAATCCCCCAATCATCATACCTTCAAATATAATGAATCAAATTGCATTATCAGTGAAAATATTAATTAAAATAAACTGTTCAGCCAGCCCCTGTATGTTGTAGATAAATCAACACAATGCCTTTCACATCCAATTTAAACCTATGAATACACTCTTGTGTCAGGTGACCCAAAGAAAACACAGTGCTGACTGTGCACATTTCATGGTCTAACAGGGCATCCACAGTCCGCAGATATCAGTGCTGCCGGTGATCAGGTCAGAATAACAGGCTCCTCTCACCCTGATGAAGTCTGAGGAGTCGGGTTCAAATTGGACGAGACACAAGTCCAACACATCCTCGTGGCGGTCCTGAGAAAACACCATCTGATATAGAGAGAGAGAGAGAGAGAGAGAGAGAGAGACGAATGAATGGGTCAGAAAGCGGAGGAATGAAAGCCTCTCACACACACAGGTGTTCTCACTTATTTTGTCTGATTAGATCTTGTTCAGGACCATAATGCTGTTCACAGACCCCACCTGGAACCAGGAGAAACAGCTCTTGTCTTCATCATTGAGCGTGCACTTTAGAGTTACAGTAAGTTTTAGGTTTGTGGGGTATACTTTAGTTCTCTTTGTCATGCAAGCATCAAATCCTGGTTTCAGAAACCTGTTTTGGTTCTTATCTAAGTGAGGAGAAAGCTGAATAACCTAAGTTTGGATTAGAAACATGGTTGTTACCGAATAGAACTTTAAAAAAGCGTAATCAAGACGAATGTTGGATCTGACACCGGTAAAAATTCAGACCTTTTTCAAAGTATGTCGCTGTTAATCAAAGCATGTGCTGGAGTCACACATTTCCACCAAACTCCAATTCCTACTGTTGTTGCTTTAATGCTAGTCTTTATGTCACCACAGGAAAGACTTCACTCTCAAGTGAATCACACTTTGCTATCCTTACCTTGAGGTTCTCCTCCTTGAAGATGAGAGGCGGTGAGAGCTTGCGGCCCTCCTTGGGGAAGTAGACCTGAATGAGCCGGTCTCTCTCCTCCCATGATGCCTTCCTAAGGACCCCGTTTGGCTCCCGTACAACAACAAACCTCTCCTGGAGGGGGGGGAAACAAAGCATGTATGGTTTATAGGGATACGATTGAGCAATGACAGTCAGTTCACACCGTACAACAATTTCATCCAAAATACATTTAAATTGAATCATATCAAAGGATAGAAAAGAGAAATTCAAGACAAAAAAACAACACTTGTTGGGGGTGATACTTCCTAAACTAATATTCTGATTTAAAAAAGGTTCATTTTGCAATCTTCCTCAACTTGTGTGTTAATTGTATATAACTCAACACACTTCTGTACGGTTATTTGAGCCACACACAGCTTTTAACCAGGTGTTAAATCTGAACTGGAAACATTTGCTGCTCTTTCAATTTGACCTTGGCTTCAAAAGCAGTGGCTCAGTCAGTAGGGGCTTGGACTGGGAATCGTAGGGTCGCCGGTTCAAGACCCCGAACAGACTTGAAATATGGAAAGTGGACTGCTACTTGGAGAAGTCCCAGTTCACCTCCTAGGCCCTGCTGTGGTGCCCTTGAGCAAGGCACCGGACACCTCCAACCCCCCCTCCCCATTGCTCCCCGGGCGCTGCACGATAGATGCCCACTGCTCCTAGTACTAGGATGGGTTAAATGCAGAGGACTAATTTCACTATACTGACTAACTGTGGGATGTTTCAAGATCCCAAATCTAACACAAATGCACCCAAAATGTTTTATTTGAAAACCAATTGCAGTTCTTATAAACTGCACATATTTCATCAGGCACTTTGAGTCAATATGCTGGCACTTCTTATGTTTATATAATACATTTTTTAAATGTTGTATCTTTATTGGACATTTTATATCATTTATTTTTTCTTTAATTTCACCTTTTTACTGCTTTTTTTCTGATTCTGAGTCGCATTTTTGTACCAATTTATTTATATATTTAACTTGTAAACATTTTTATAACTATATGATCATTTTTAAAATATGATAATTATTTGCTCCATTTTTACAACCATTCATCTTACTGTGTTTATGTATGCACCAAAGCAAATGCCTTCTATTTCTCAGCAATAAACCTGACCCTGACCCTGACCACGTGCCTACCCTGTGTGGGATGCTGAAACTGATGTCTGTGAAGACGTATTTGGCGGTGTCCATGCCATCCAGGATCTTGTCCTCAGACAGCACGTCGTCGATGGGCTTCCTCTCCAGCAGGACGGGGGGCATCTGCAGCAACTTCTTCGCCTGCTGTTTGGCTAACTCAACCGCCTGAAAACACACACACACAGTTTAGAATAAAACATGTGTTACTGTGATGTGTGGGTGAGAGAGACGCAAAGAGATATTATGGTTTATTTGAAAAAGGCACCTCCTCCAGTTGCTCGTCAGTCATGAGTTTATATGTGGGCGGCTTCAGCTCCTGTTTGATGGGTCGGAACACTTTCTCCAGGTCCAGGCCTGTTATCCTGGTGAGGACGTCCTGCACAGCTGGATCTGTGAACTGGGGCGTTGCATGGTCTGAAAGGGCTATGGAAAAAGTTCCACAAGTTAAGCACTCAATGTTACTTATCTATCTGGTAAAGCTGCTGACATGTCGCCTTGCTATGACGAGATACCTTCACAAAAGATGATCAATCTTTTAACTTGTGGAAAAAGAACACAGACCAGAGTCCATGCTGCCATCTTTAACAGTAATCTTTGGTGTCTGCCATGTTATGCTCATTTTCAGGTTCATATGTTGTGTCTCTACTGGGACATGTCTCCACGCTTTAATGATCAAAAAGCTCTTTATGTTTCTCATACTGCCTGTGCTGCAGCACCTCTTTTCACCCTCTGTCTGAAACCAGAGCCCAGTCTGCTCTGATTGGTTAGGTGGCCGACTCCGTTGTGATTGGTCAACTGCTTAGATATGTCCTGGCCCTTAGCCTATCACGTACAATGTGTTGGAGCTCTAGCCGATAGAAAAGAGAGGCGTTTCAATTTCAATTAATTTCACATTGTTTTCTAGTTTATCTTATTCGATTTGACTTGACCTTTGAATCGTTAAATCATCCTTCGTTGAAATGAATGTTGCTAACTGTTGCTAACTGTTGCTAACGGTTGTTAACGGTTGTTAACGGTTGTAATGTCATGGTAACGCTATGGGCAGCTAGCAGTTAAACCATTCATATTAGACTTTACTGCAAAGCTATCAACACTACATCAACTAAAGTAATGCCGAATTCATAAAAATAACGTAATACTTCTTGTTAAATACATTAAAAACCCTTCAACACGTTATTTGTTTGAAAATAATAATAGGCTATCTTAAACTGTCCGATTTGCTAAGCGAGTTTGACACTGAAGCTAACGAAACAGGCCACAAGGTCAGTGTTTTATTAAGGAAAATATATCAGTCTTAGTTACAATAAACATACCGTTATCTTGTGTTCCACTACAAAGCGTCCTGACGGTACACCTGACCAACATTTGCTTGCTTTTTTGGACATTTTTCACCCAGGAGTTGGTACGAAATAAGCACCGTGCTGTACCGAGCGCCGCCATGTTTGTTATTACCTCACTGAGGCGACACGACCTTTCAACTGCAAACCCCAAAGTGCTGCTGGGATATGTAGTCTTTTATCGTATGTATGCTTGGTCCAGACATTTCATTTGTTTATTTTTCTTTCCCACGGCCTATCGTGGACCATTTCATCAACAATTGTGCAATAGACAAAATAAGCAGAGAAAGAAGCAAAGGAGGTTTGTGTTTTGGTCCTGGTGGGAGTTACTTCTGTTTAAATTATAAGGAAAGGTCCTTGGACAACATAAGAAAACAAACATCTCTGTGTAGGCATTGTTGTGTGAAAAAATGTCAAACATACGCAAAAAAACAACTGTAACTAACAACAGAAATGTATTGAAATGCTTTTTTTTAATCATATGGCAAAAAACTTTTGAAATTGAAATTATTTTTTAAAACATTTTTAGTATTATAATTCTGTGTTGGTAAATCTTCCTGTAACAACCAATGAAATTCAAACATCAAAAAGGCCAAACATTGGGAAAAAAATGTTCTAACAGGAATATAATTATATCAAAATGCAATTTGAGTTTATGAACTTTTATTTTAAAAACTGAGAAATTATAATTGTTTTAGCGTTATTTTGATTTGGTAGATATTCATTAATATTTTGGGGTTATTGCAACTCACTACCATTACATATCGTATAATATTACAAGAAAAGGTTTTAAAAAATGCTATTTTCAACACCAGATGGCACTATGTTACCAAATATCCTGAAAACCTGCAACGCCTGCACAGGTTGATCACCATGAGAGCATATACTCTTGCTCTTACTGAGGACAGTAAAAGATAATACTCATGTTTTATGTTTATATCACAGTCTCACTTGTGTCTATCTCCGTCCTGCCTCATCTCTGTGTAGCCTACACACATTCCTCACTTGTCATTACAGTGTGTTCCTGGATTGGCTGATAACTTTAAAATCTGTCTGGATGATAGGAACCCTGCGAGCCTAAAAAACATGTGATGTTCATCAGCAGTAGCAGTTGTGAAGAAGGGAAGGGAGAGATGTTTCACACATTATGTTTGCCATAATGAAGAGAACATGTCAGCTCACTGATGAGTTTCAAAGAGGTCATAGTATACTCCCATTCAGCTTCATATTTGGTTTAGGGCCTCTGCTGTCTCCATGCTTTAATATTCAAAAAGGTCTTTATTGTTCTCATACTGCCTGTGCTGCAGCACCTCTCTTCACCCTCTGTCTGAAACCAGAGCCCGGTCTGCTCTTATTGGTTTGCTGGCCGGCTCTGTTTTGATTGGTCAACAACTTAGAGATGTCCCGCCCCCTCCCTCCTATCAAGTACAATTTATTGGAGCGCTAGCCAATAGAAGCGTGATTGTCACATAGTGATGTCCCTATGTTAAGGAAGTAAACAAAGGAGGCTTTTCAGGCATGTGGGGGGGGGGGGGGGTTGTGGAGGGAACACAGAGATTTTAGCCTTGCAGACCATTTACATGCACTAAAACCTATATAACACACTACAGGAGAGCGAAACCTAAAAAAGCACAATATGCAAGTAGCTTTTTTTGTCTTCTTCAGTTTGTCCCCCCCCCCCTCGCCTGTTATCTACATGAGTTAATAACTGCATATCTTTGTTCAGTGTGCAGTATTGCCGTTAGGATGCAGACAACATCATATATGTACTGTGAGGAGCGCTCTGTGTTTTCGCTGTGTTTACTTTTAAAACACAGACTGAATTGGAACCTTTTAACTGCGTCACCACGGAGTCCAGCAGTGCACCTTTCAGACCTGAACCCACGAGAAGACGTCCATCAAGTTATCCCAACTACTCTCACACATCAGCGGTAAGAGAAACAACATTTCTGCAGCTTTCTATGTGATGGTCTGTAGTTTACGAGAGCGTATCGTTTGGATTAAATTGACTCTTTAAAACTTATGTTGATATTTAATGAAAGTAGAGTTTGTTGTTTTGTATAAAATGGCAACTGGTAGTGAAATGCATGACCTGCTGACTCTGCACGAGTAAGACTGACTTATCGTCTCTATTAATGTTTAAAGTATATATCACTACCTCATTTTAAAGCTGCATTTATTCAAACTAAAGCACAACAAGATATGTCTTTATTATTTGTCGGATGTGCAAGTGTCTAACTGGATGGACTCTATCTCTCTTCAAGCTCTGTGGTAGTGATTGATTTGTCAAATTTGAATTCCTGTAAATGGTAAATAAGTTTTAACGTAATTCCAGTTATTGCAGATGGCTGATCATCAGGTTACAAGCAGCAGAATGAATTCATCAGCAGAGGTATCCTGGTTAAACACTACCTCTGTTGATTAGATGTTTTGCTTTATAGAAAGAGACCTGCGAAAAACCCAGATAGACTTCATGATGAACATCAGTCTACCCACAGGTTACACACTGGAAAAAAAACCTACTCCTGTGACCAGTGGGAGAAAAGTTTCAGGATGTCACGTGATTTGAAGCGCCACCAGTGAAACCACACTGGAGAAAAACCCCACTCCTGGGACCAGTGTGAGAAGAGCTTTAGAGAATCAGACTGCTTCAGGATCACCGTACCGCCTCTTATCTTATCTTGTTGGAGTAAACCTTCACCAGTGCACTGAGACTGTTCAGAGACTGTGAGGTGGACTTCTTGACTCAACGTTAAAAGATGTCGTGTAGATTTTAAAAGTTGATCAAATGTTTTCAATAATATTCATATGCGTGCACTTCTGTTGTCAACTTGTCCTTTTTCAACATTAAAAACACACACAGAGCTCCCTAAAGAACAAGGCACCACAGAAACTCAAATATAAGAATGATCTATCTGTGTTGTAATTCAACAGCCCGTTAAAGCCTCTCTCTAACCGTGTGTATAGAGCCTTCAGCCTCATATAAGCTGGATAGAGCATCCCGTTGAACCATAAACTACAACCGCTGCCTGACGGAACTCAATCAGGCCATTTTACCATCAGGAAAGAGGTTCCACAGGGGTCTGTCCTCGGGCCATTCATGTTTACAGTAGATATACATCATTCTTTCCAGTCGATAGTTTAACGTCAATGTTTTTGCTGATTCTGTCGCTTTATCACAACCCTTAAATCAGTGCCAACAGCTAGACAAATGTCTATGAGTTATATAAAGTAAACATCCTTAGAAACCTTCAGAATATAGAAAGAAATACAACTTGAAAAGGCTTCTGAAGGGAAAATGTCTTGCTCTATTGTTAAGAAATGACCATTAATGATATGTATTGTAAAATTCCATAGTCTTCATTTCACAAGACACTTCCGGTAAATACAGTTTTAATAAGTTACATTAAGAGAAATATCTGGTGTATTGT